>NC_085048.1:2346764-2589289 GCF_963662255.1 Cinclus cinclus
TCATGTCCACAGCCAGCAGAGCTCACACAACCCTGGCACATTACTTTACAGAAGCTGAAGGCCAAGCTGGGTATGAAGAAAGGGTTTAATGTGAAAAAAAAAATCTTATTTATACAAACAGAGTGAGATGGATGTGTATATATGTATATACATATTATATTCTAGTTTTGAAACCTTTTTCTTTTTAGAAGCCAACAGGACCATGCTCATCCCAGCATGGCAGTCCCCGAGGAGACCTCCCTGTCACAGTGTCTGATATGGTCCCAGCCCTGAGTCTTCCCAGTGGATATTTTATGGGAAGAGTTTGCCCAGACCCAGTGGCAGCTCAAGTGTAGCCTGATTGTTATTCACCAGCTCCTGCCCATCTGGACCAGGGCCCCACAGCTTTATATGTCTGACCAGCACAGAGAGAAAAACTCCCTTGTCCCCTGTCCCTCAGGGTAATGTCCCTTGACATTGAATGCTTTCAATTCAGGTGACAGTTCTGCCTCTGGGGTCTCTACGTTCCCTGCTCTCCATGACAAGACACTCAGGTGATGCTTTAGTTTTCAATCCTACACTGTAATTGCTTCATTTTCACTGCAAGCTTCATGGAGAATGAAGCTCTGTGTGTTTCACTGAGATCCGTATGACATTTCAACATTTCGCTAACTTTTTTGGTTCAGATTTTAAGTAGGTTTTGAAAACAGTTATCAGGTTTTTTCACAAGGAGCAGGGGGAAACAAATAATAAGAACAAAAAATCCAAAAACAGGCCGAATATTTGACAGAAAGCAAAAGGACTGGGATTTGATGCTGTTCAGTTGAGAAGAACTTGTTGATACCCACTGAATTAAACAAGAATCTCCTGCTGTCTGTATGGAATAGGAAGGGACTGCACAGGGCCCCAGGAAATGGCACCCAAGATTCAAAGGCCAGAAGTTATAATGGATTTTATTTCTGTCTCTATTTATGTACCATGGTCCCAATGACCCTTCCTGCTTGGTTTTGTTTTGGTTATTTTTCATTGTTGTTGTAGTTTTGTTTTTCCTTCCACAGGAGTGAGAGCAGACCCTCTCTTCCTGGCATCAAAGAAGAGTTGGTGTTGTCAGAGTTTCTAGAGACCACCGAGTACCACCCCCCTGTGAGAGCAGGGTCACTGGAGAAGGTCACAGAGGGTCTCATTCAGTTGGCTTTGGAACATCTCCAGAACCTCCCTGTTCCAGTGCTCCCTCAACCTCAGAGCAAGAAGTTTTCCCCCATATTCAGACAGAATTTCCAAATGCTTTGGTTTGTGTCCATTGCTCCTTGCACTGTTTTTGGGCACCACAAAAGGAGCCTGACCTCATCCTCTTGAGAGCTGCCCTTAAGTTATTTGTGTGCATTGATAAGATCCCTTCTCAATCCTCTCTCCTTGAGGCTGAAGAGGAACAGCTCCCTCATACTTTCCCTTTGTGAGGTGCTCCACAGAATCTCAGGATCCCAGAACAGTTTGGGTGGGAAGGGTCCTTAAAGCTCATCTTGTTCCAACTCCCTGGCATGGGCAGGGATGTCTCCCACAAAACCATAGATGGGATATTGGGAAGAAATTCTCTGTTAGGGTGGTGAGGTCCTAGCAGAGGTTTCCCAGAGAAGCTGTGGCTGCCCCTGGAAGCTGGAAGTGTCCAACTCTAGGCTGGGAGCAATCTGGAACAGTGGTGTAGTTCAGCCCTCACTTTGCTGGGAAGCATTTTCATCTAAGAGTGCAAATTGACCTGGAAAAAATATCTCTGTTGCAGATGATCTGTTTTGACTTGGCAGAAAAACACCCATATATTTATATATATAACCTCTTCCATTTTCCTCACCCTTCCTAAGCTGGGGACAGTCCTCTTTTTAGTCATTCCTGGGGCTGAATCCAGCATGGAATGCTAAATGGATTAATTATTACTGTATCACTCTAAATTTAGACAGCTTCCTTTCAGAATTAGATTTCTTCAGGTTTATGCCATTACATTTCTTAAATGTATATTCTCAATCACATTAGCAATTATGAATACAATACATTTATTTTCTTTTTGAAATATTTTACTGTTGAATCTTTAGGATATGAAATACACACAATGTCCTACCCAGGCAGAAATGTGAGGTCACTGCTGCCCATGATTTCATTGCACATCTCACAGTTTTAAGGCTCATCCTGGGAGCTTTTCCCAAGAACTATCTCCTTGTATGAGAAAACCAACTTTCATTTTTGAAAGAACTTTTTATCTCCTGCACTTGCAGAAATCTTGCAGGAGTCTGTCCCCATGGAGTGCTGGGTTGGAACAAGATGATAAAGGTCTCTTCCAACACAAACTGGTCTAGGATTCTAGGAGTCTTGAAAAGCATGGAGCATTTGCAAAAACCAGGAGGTTAAAAAAAACATTTGACATTCAAACCAGAACTCCCAGCTGTCCTGGCTCCCACACCGAAAGGTTGCTTCTCCTGGGGAAGGGTCCAGGGTAGTCCCCTCCAGGGCAGTCCCCCTCCAGGACTGCCTGCACTGCTGGCAGTCACTCAGGCCTGGGGACTTCTTGGTGCCTTTTGGGGCTTGGTGACTCTGCTCTGGGGCTCAGCGATGCTTTTGCACCTCTTGGGTGCCGTTTCCTTGGGCCCTGTGCAGTCCCTTCCTATTCCATACAGACACAGACAGGTTATGGATGAAATTGTTTTAGTGGAAAAACAGGACAGTGAACAACATCTTTACATCTATGTCTCCATCTCCAGTTACAGCTACAGCTACATCTCCATCATCAAAAACACGCTGGCTCCATCCCCAAACAACGTGAGCCCTCTAAAGCCCTAATCCTGTATTTCTGCTCCAGCTCTGCCTGTGGGGGCCTTGAGCTTGCTGTCAGCTCTGGGCAGAGGGCCCTTCTTCCTCTTCTTCCTTCACCTTGCCAGCCTGATGCCATCTTTGGACACGCTGCCCTGGGGTGGTGGTGGCAGGTCTGTCCCTGCATCGCGCTGTGGCTCCTGATGCTTCCTGCCCGTGCTCCCACCTTGCTGTGCGCTCAGGATGACTTTGGAACTCTGTCCAGTGAGGGCCACGTTCCCAGGCAGCCAGAGCTGGGTGACTGTGCAAGGGCTGGTGCCACCACCGGTGCCTGCAGAGCCCATGGGCATGGGGACACTTGTGGCATCACCCAGGCCACCCGGGACACACGGCCCCCAGGCCCTGGCAGAGGAGCCCACAAAGGTTTGCCCTGGGCAGATGTGGCCCAGGCAAGGCCAGGGCTGCTGGCCATGCCCTGCTGAGCCCACGGGCCACAGCTGGCAGGGGCACGGGGGCGCTGGGGGGGCTTGGCTGATTCTGTGGGAGGTCCCAGCCCAGGCTGGGGGGCAGACACTGAGGGCACTCAGGAGGAGGGAGAGGGAGAGGGTCAGGGCAGGAAGGGCTGGCAATGTTCCCACAGTGCATCCCCGGGCTGCTGCACTCAGGATCAGGCCCTTGCTGTGCTGCAGGAGCTGGCCCATGGGGGAGCTCCGGCTGCCACCGCGGTGCCACAGAGCTGACAGGACCACGGGCACTCGCGCTCACTGGCCGGTCAGCTCTGTTGACTGGACACAGCTGTGGACACTGCTCTTGGAACGTCTCCAAGGCTGGAATGTTGGGGCTCCCGTTGTTCTGTCCCACAGCCAGGAATGCTGGGGGGTCCCCTTGTCCTGCCCCACCCACAACAGCTCTGCCAGCTCTTGGTGGGGAGAGAAAGGGTGAACCACAGAGCTGGAATTACAGAATATCCTGAGATTTAAGGGGCCCACCAGGATTATCGATCCAACCCCTGGCCCTGCACAGGCACCCCAACAATCCCACCCTATGCATCCCTCAGAGCACTTTCCAAACTCTCCTGGAGCTCTGGCAGCTTTGGGAATGTCCCCAGTCTCCCCTGGGGAGCTGTTCCAGTGCTCAAACACCCTCTGGGGGAGGAACCTTTTCCTGATATCCAACCTGACATCCCTTGGCACAGCTGAAAGGGTTAATCAAAGAGGTACCTTGCTACAGGGAGACTGTGGATTTTGGAAACAGGACATGCTGGAGTAGGCCACTTTTACAAGACCTTGGCCCACAGCAATGCCATGTCCTTATTTGTGTGGTTCTCTCATTGGAGTGGGGAGTGGGGAGATGTGAGCAAGACTCTCAAAGGGATTTGGGTAAATCTCATGGATCGAATGTTTAAATTGGATGTGCCATTCCTTAATCCAGTTTATGTGACTGGGCACTGAACCTGACATGTCTCATGTTTTAAGTTTCCCCCATCAATCCCATTTCAGAGGCTCAATGTGTTAGGAAGGTTTTAGCGAGTCAGGACCAGAACTATCTAGGGAACTGGAAGATGGTTTTATTTTATTAATTCTGGGAATGGGTTTCTCTAGAAGGATCCCGGATACCAGGGATTTATGCCCTCCTTTCTCTGAAGAGCTTCAGCCGTCTCTCTGCAGAGCTTTGATCCCAGGATGGGGTATAAGTGCATTATCTTTCTTCCTTGGATACTTTTCAGTTTTACTTGGCGTTTGAATATTAAATTAGAGAAAACACAGCCCTTCAGCCTGGAAGGGGAGGCCCAGGTGAGGGTTGTGCTGGGCTATAAGGCTGTGAGGGCAGAGAAATGGTCAGCACATTTCCGGGCCTAGTTCTGGTCTGTGCCAACTAACACTGACCCAAAAATTCCCCAGGCACAGCCGAGGGCCAGAGCTCATTCTCAGTGAACCGTGTGGACATGGCCAGCCTTGTTTTGGGTTGAGGGAGCTTGTAGCACTTGGCCTCAGGGCAGAGAGCCATTCACTGGCCTTTGTTCATTCCCATTTAGTTTGTCAGTGAGAAGGAAGGTGAGGGATTAATTGGTCACAGGGCTGGGTCACAGGACTCTCCCAGCAGCTCCAGGAACATATGGCCCATTAGAGACCCATCTCAACACGAGAAGTTAAAAGGGTTCCCTCCCGGAGAGGAAGAAATGTCAGGGCAAATCTGCTGTCCATCCCACCAATTTACTGATTAGTGGATGTGTTGTAACAGCACTGATTTGCTGAGTTTGAAAAGAAAACCCCGTTTTTTTTTCATGACAGCAAAGTCTCAAGTACCTGGACTCTGAAATCTGTAAGTGGGAAGGTCCCTATATAAGATATGCAGACACAAGTGCCCTTTTGATGCCATAGAAAAGCTGCAGAGGCTGGTGCTGCCCATCCCAGCCCTGTCCCAGTGCAAGAGGGTGCTGCAGAGTCTGGCAAAGAAATGAGTTCCACGTGTGGATCCCATCACATAAAGTTGTATATAGAAGTATAGGTGGGTGAGAGTACAAGTATCTATTTATACAAATATTTACACATCTTTTTATTTGACTGTATGTAAACACATCTACATAAGATGATTTTGACATGCACACACACAAAAATATTGAAACTTTAAAGTCATTTAAAAAAAGAAAGAGTAAATAGGGAAACATGTCTTTTTCAAAGGATTCATTTTACCATAAAACTTGAGGATGCAGCAGCTTTGCTGTGGCTTCATCCAACTCATACCCACCTTGTGACTAGAGGTGGAAATGGAGCTCAACACCCTGCCAGAACTGCATGTGTCACATGTTAAACACACACCCACAACACCCCATTTTTCCAGTCTTGCACTTGCTATTTTATATCTCATACTTAGGGTCGTCTCGCTGGTCAATCTTAACCTGGGTGGAAACCTCGTTTACCACCTGAGATTTAATTTTCTGCCTCTTTCTAACATCAGTAAGTCAATCTTTGATGTTCTCTGTGCCTTCCTGCAGCTTTATCTTTGGCTGGATTGTACTACCTTGGGAACAGGAGTCTTGGAACAGAAGAGCATTGATGCAGAGACTGTCAGTCAGCAAGAAGTCAATCTTGTTCTTCCTTTAATCATGTGGGCTTTCCCTCTCCCACTTCTTGGTGACTTTCCTCCTACAGGAAATGAGTAGGATCTTCTGGCTCTGACTGTTATAACATTTTACCACATGTGTTCTCTTTTGTTCTTAATTTCTCTTCAAAAGCGACTGCCTGGGCTGCTTTTCACATGTTAAACCTGGTGAAAAAAAACAGATTTTTATTTCTCCTTCAGCAGCTTCTGACAGATCTTGAAACCTGTCCTCATTGTACAGTTCCCCAATGTAGTGTGCATCTTTACTATTTCAGGCACTAATTAATTTTATTTATCCTCTCAACACCTCTTGCCTTTGCAAGGGGAAAAACACTGTGTGGTTGTCCCCACTTCATGGACGCAGTGTTTATAGAATCACAGAGTAGCTTGGATTGAAAGGGAGCTTAAAGATCATCCCATCCCATCCCTGCCATGGGCAGAGACACCTTCCACTATCTCAGGTCACTTCAAGCTCCATCCTAGCCTGGGACGCTTCCAGGGAAGAGGCAGCCACAGCTTCTCTGGGCATTCTCTTGGGCCTGGAGAATTGGAACACACTCAAGAGAACACTGGAGCAAAGACACCAACCCCAGACGTGGCTCTGGCATCCCCTAAGGGTTTCATCCCAAGATTTTCTGCCCCCACAGGCACATCTGAGGCATTAAACAGAAACCCACCCCAGCTGAGGGCACATGTAGGTTGGAAAAGACCTTCAAGACCATCGAGTCCAAGCTGTGACCCATCCCCACCTTGTCACCCAGCCCAGAGCACTGAGTGCCACATCCAGTCCTTCCTTGGACACCTCCAGGGATGGGGACTCCAAACCTCCCTGGACAGCCCCTTCCAATGCCTGACCACGCTTTCCAGGAAGAAATTCCTCCTGATCTCCAACCTGACCCTCCCCTGGCACAGCCAGAGGCCATGCCCTCCTATGCTGCCACTCATCCACACTATGGCACGCAGCATTATCCACACGGTTCCATGGTTTTAGAGCTCATCATCTTCCAACTGCTGGGAAGGGCACGTATCAGAGCCATAATCAAGGCAGAATTCTGCTTTTAATTATACCCCTTGCAACACGTTGAAATGAGCAGCGACGCACAGCCCTGTCGGAATGCTCAAATGAGGAAACTGGAGAAAGGGAAGTGAAAGGAATTTGGTAAAACTTTCCTGTTCTGCTAGAGGTTCAGAAACTGAGTTTAGTTTAAGAAAGTTTTGCTGAGGGGAAAATTTGGCCTTTTTGCTCTCTTTTCTTGTCTTTTCTAATTAATTTTTTATCTTTTTGTTCCATAGGACATGCTACTTTGAAAAAAGAAAGACTGAATGTCAAAACTACTAAAAGTGAACTTTGAAAGCCAAGGAATAATTCATTTAAAATCAGCATCAAACCCATGCCTCTCCCTCGTGTTCTTCTATAAACTCCTCCAAAAATGAGGTATTTCAACAAGAGCAGTTAATTATACAGACATAATGTGGAGCAAGACATTTATAAAATTCCCCAACGGCTGATGGAATGATCAGAGCATCACAAAACATTTGCAATTAAACAGAGAAATATTTGGGATTTCTGGTTGTGTCTTGCACTGTTGGTGGTAATCTTATAGTGGCATATAATAAAACAGTTGTAAAAGGAAAGAAACCCCCCTGGAAGACCAGGTGATGAGAAAACACATTTTGATCCCATGATAATAAAAACCTGCACTGATTCTTAATCAGGATCAGGTGAATGAACCAGTTCTCTGCTTCCCTGTTTCTCACTGAGGAAACTGCATCTTGTGAAACAACTGCTCAGTTCAAGCATAGATAAAAACATCCAGTAATTATTTTTATATGCAAGAAACCTGGATTAGAGTACAGGCGTGAAATAAAAGTCTTGCCCCACTTGAAAAGAATTGGAATTTTGCATGCAGAAATGTGTCTTTTCCTATGAAAAACACGTGGCCTGGGGGAATATCTGAGAAAATATTCATGCCCCATTCTTCTTTGTTTGATGGAGGATCCCACATATTCTCCTGCTTGGTGTAGGAGTGCCATGCTAATGTCAATACAGATAAAAAATGTTTGAAATTTTGAGGAAAACTTCTGGGAGCCAACAACCTTCCTTGTTGCTTTTGCAAAGAAGGTGAAAAGATTTCACTATATCCAATGGAGACACATAATTTGCATTCAGAACTGGCTTCTGAGGTGACAGCAAGATTTTTCCATCGGAGATTTCCTCAATTAACCCCAAGACATGCAAATTGGCATTTTTACTAATATTCTCCAAGGTCTCAGGCTTGTGATGAGCAGAGTCTCTCATCAGCACACCTGTACGAGCTCTGCAGCAAGTACACACAGCTCCTGGCATCAGAATGTTTTCCAACTGCATTCCCAGATCAGCAGCTCCACTCTCATGGGATGCAGAAGACAATGGCCAGATCCCAGCAAGGCCTCGTGCAGCTCCAGAATGTGCAGATCAACAATGCCACTGGGGTTTGGTGGCAGTCCCCTCCAAAAAGTAGAGCTGAGGAAAGATTTAGTCCGCTAAAACATGAGCAAATGCACATAAAACAGGATCAAATATAGATATAAAGGAATATAAAGTTACATAAGATGTATGATACAGTATCAGGGAATCACTGAATGGTTTGGGTTGAAAAGGACATTAAAGCTCATTTCCTTCCAACCCCCTGCCATGGATAGGGACACCTTCCACTAGACCAGGTTGCTCAGAACCCAATTTTCAGAGTCATTACACGAAGTGTACTAGAAACAGCATCTCCCACCCTCCAGGCAATGTCCTTTCCTTGCTGAGAGTCCAGACTCCAGCTCCAGCTATGAAGTTGCTCTCCTGACTTTCAACTCATCCCTCTTGGCAGTACAAGTGCCCTGGTGTGAGTGTAAAGGATGGTGTTTGTCTGGAAATTGAATCCTGGCCAAGGATTGTTTGTTCTGGAGGGAAGGATATGATGAAAGGTGAGAAAGACATGATGGGAAGTGGTGAAGATCTCTTTGGGCAAGAGCCAGGAGTAGGACAACAACAGAGCTACTCCTCAATGGCTTGGCCAGGGCAGTGCCACTGCCTGAGGAGTCCCAGAGGAGCCCAAAGACACTGTGGGTACACAAGATGCAATAAAAAGGGAAAACCTTCTCGTTCATGTACAATGGATAAATATAATGGATACTGAAGGCAAATGTTTAGATACTTTAGATACCTGTGAATAAACACTCCTTGGAGATTTAGTCATTGGAGAAAGACCTCCTTGTGCAGCCCAGGATCATTACAGTGTTATCAAACAGACACTCTGTAGGAGAAGCCATAATGTGCTAAGCTCCAGTATAGTCATAGGAACAAGGCAGCCAAAAATATCACTGAGCACAGAGCTGGATTTAAAAAGGAGCCCTACGAAAAATGAGGCGACTCGTTCAAAGGGAATTAGTATGAGCCACGATGGGGTGAAATGTTTGCAAGCAGCAGAGATATTGTTTAAAGACACCATATTAGAGAAAATACTCAGAGCGTTATCAAAAAAGACTTTTAAAAGGACCAGAAGAAAGCTACTGTAATTAAAGATCAGAGCGAAGGAGGCTGTTACAAGTAAGAAGACTTCGTGTTCAAACATGGAAAAAATAGAGAACAGGCATTCTATTAAAAGGTAGACTAAGAGATTTGAACTACTTTCTAAGAGAAGGAAAGAATTGTCAATCCTTCTACAAACACAAGTGGATTAGGAAGACTGCCAGGCAGTGTGGAGGGCCAAGACAGGAGCAGGGTGTAAAATGAGTAACTTCTGATCCACAGGCCATAGCAGATGGATCAAAGAACACCAAAGGAACTTAAATTTGAAGTGTCTGGGCAGAGAAAGTTGCTTGGAATTATAACGGAGAAGCTGTGACTGCTCTGGATCCCTGGAAGTGTCTAAGACTAGGCTGGATGGGGCTTGGAGCTACTTGGGATAGTGGAAGATGCCCTTGGCCATGGCAGGGGTTGGAAAGCAATGAGGTTTAAGGTTCCTTCCAATACAAACCATACCATGATCCCATGATCCTATGATTTGAGTGGAGACATCAAAATGTCCCTTCCAACCAGGATGGCTTTGCAGGTCTCTAGATCTTGGTGCCTCTGCACCTTGAAAAATCTGTGCTGCTTGAGCCTCCTTTCCCCCCCAAAAATAAAGATGCTGGGAAGCTGGGAAAGTATGAATGACAGGAATAAGGATGATGGAAGCAGTGGAACAGCACTAACATAGAAGAGGGGAATTTGACTAAACTGCACACTTGAGTTGAAGGAAGAGGGAGGGAGTTCTGCACAGGGATGTGCTATAAGGAGATGAGCAGGCAATGTTCATAATTTCATAGCACAAGATCCAGAGATTATCTGAGCAAATGCTTGAGCTGCAGGTTCACCAGAGCCAGCAGGATGAGTCAGCCTCAATCTCCCACTTTTCTACACATTTGTAAGTGATTTCATCAGGAAAACTCCTTAGTGGAGTCTGTGCTGTCTTCCCAAGTTCCAATGAGCCTGCAGAGAAAGACCCACACACAAAAATACTTCTGCAAGGCTTGACCCAGCCTTTGTATAAACTGGAATAAAGGGAAAACAGTGAAATGAGTCCTTCCTCCAACCTCAAATGCTGCTGACAGGTTTCTGCAGGTCAGGTCAAGATCAGTAAACGTTTCCAAGATGGAAGCTCACAGTGGATAAAGGGAAAAGCTGCTGCCAGGGCTCCTGTGCTTTGTAGTTCTGAAACCTTCTCCTTTCCCCATCTGCTTTTTTAACTGGCAGAGCACTCTGTGTTTTCATCCCGAGGGTTGGAAAGGGCAGAGGGAGGAGGAGGAGGAGAAATAGTGTGTTTGCAGCAGAGACCATTCTCTCTAGTGACAAACTGTATTTGTCTTTGGGGAAAGGTGACTACTGCCTGCCTTTGTGGCATCAAGATTGATCCCAGAATGTTTAAAATAATAGGAAAAATGCATTTCCCATTGACTTCTTTGGGAGCAGCTTGCACAGTTCTGCAAGCAGATGGCATGATGTATATTAAATTATCACTTATGTCGGGGGGCTTATTTTAAGGATGGAAGTGTCGTCTCTTGGTATTTGTGCCAGAACTGCTCATCCCCAAATCAGGATTTTTGTATCCTTCCAGCCGTCCTGGAAAATATTTGAAGGAACATGCCCTTCCCAAAGAGAGGTAAAAACAGCATCATCTTGTTCTTCTTTTGCATCTTCCAATGAAAAGTAAATCCATTTTAAAAATCTTTATGAAAGAAAGATCCAAATTGGTGTAAACTGAACTAAAGACAAATGTCCCCCAGAATTCACTGTAAATCTCCTCCACTTGGGTGACAGTTCACACTGACAAACAAGTGATAATAGCAATAAGGAGTTCAAACATGGCTGGTAAAGCCCAAAAAGTCTAAAGCAAATGCTGAGTCATCAACAATATTTATAACCTCCAACACTCAGAATAGAAGGCACCAAGGGACTGCAATTACTGAGATACGAAAAATGTTGAATTTTTATTTGCAGCAGCTGCAGGACACTTGGTTGACCAAGCACATTGCTGCTGAAAGTCACAACCTTTGCTTAATCCGTGGACACGGGTTCTAAATTATGCTCTGCCCACTTTGTCCATGAGAAGTATTGTTGTTGACAGCCCCTAAAAGTCATGCCGAGTTTTGCAGCTCTCCATATCCCACTCTTACGTGCTCTACTCCTCTCTCTAATCTGGTTTGATGACAGACCAATGCTCTGTGTTGCTTGCCAGCCCTCTCAGGCTCATTTTTTGTGCCTTACACCCCACAGTTGTTGTGACACTCTTCTGTGGATGGTCTGTACTTTAAAATACTTAATGTCCCTGTTTCCAAAGCAGCCTCACAGTTCTACCCCATCACCATGAAAAAATAAATTGAATAAACAACACCTGCACCGGGTTCATCATGGCCTTCACAGAATCATAGTTTGGACTGGCAGGAGTTTTTAAAAGGTCATCCAGTCCAATCCCCTGCACAGGCAGGAACACCTTCCACTAGATCAGGTTGTTTGGAGCCCCCCTTTGGGATGCTCTATCTCATTTGGAATGTAACTTCTTGGGGGTCAGAGCAGGTGACACAGTTCCACTGATTTCCCTGGGACTAAAATATTTACGTACCAGCAGAATTTCAAGGATCTTTTGTGCCTGGAAATGCCCAAGGCCAGGCTGGATGGGGTTTGGAGCAACCTGAGATATTGGAAGGTGTCCCTGCCCATGCCAGGGGGTGGAACTTGATGATTTTTAAGTTCCTTTCCCAACAAAACCATTCTATCGCTCAATGATCTGGACCTGTATCTTCTTGTAAGCACTACACAGCAACATCCAGTGTAGCAATTCCAACAGATAATGGAATCAAAAGTCACAACATCTCATGGATGATTAAAGATAATCTAACGGGCAGCCAGATATATTTTACATACGCTGTTAATTCATTTTCTTCCAAGCAGAATATTACTTGGCATTTAATTTCCCTCAAGGATACAGATGCTGTCAAGAAATGTCCTGATATTTTTGTTTAAAGTCAGGAAGCATTTCAGGTGTCTTTTAATCCACTTTATTATGATTTTTACCAATGAAACCACCTGAAATACACAACCTTTCAATTTCCATCAGCACCTGAGTGCATTTTGCCAAGCAGTGACAGGCTGTGCTGCAAATCTATTCCCACAAGAGCTTTCTGTGTTACGGTTCCATAATTATTGTTACTATTGGATGCCACAACAAAAACAACGTATTTGTAGTCAAAACCCTAAAAAGTTTCTCATTCCTTTAACAAAATACTAATTTTGCTTTATTTTTACATGTTTCCTTATGCAGGGAGATGAGGACACAGCTCACATTCCACAAAGATCATCTTCCTGGAGACCAGTAAATGCCTCATTTGCAGGCTGTGCTCTTGCAGTGGAGGAAGGAGCCCACGAGAGGGCTCAGGGAAGCAGCCCTGGACCGGAATCCCTGGGAAGCTGCTGGGCAAAGAAAAGCAGGGCCTTGAGGGAAAGCTCATCTCTTCAATCATATTCACCTTAAAACATCTCATCTAGGGCAAGCCAATAAACAAGCAGTCCAAACAACATCAGCTTTTATTACCACGGGTAGTATCACGCATGTATTTTTAATCTTTTGCCTGTGTATTTCTTACAAACTTTATTAATCCCGTGGAATGCTGCTGCAGGGAATATACGATGGCACTTAGAGCTGATGAAGCTCCCTCTCGGTTTTATGGTGTCGGCACAGCGGGCTCCGCTCAGCACCACATGAGCACATTTATAAAAAGCTTATTACAGCACATAGCACAAGAGTTTTTGGTTTTGTTGTTGGTTGTTTTTTTTTTTTTAAAGTGGAAAACTAGAACCATTAAATCAGATTATTTTCTTTAGCAGGGCAGCGTAAACAACTCTTGTCGTTTGTTTCTATAAAGTCATCAGTGCCACTGAACACAAACCAGCACCCACTGATGAGGCCGAGGCAATGCATTTGCAACCACCGCCAGAGCATGGGTGTAATCTTTAAATTCCCACCAAAAAATAGAACTGATTCCATTATTTTTAAAGTATCATTCTTTACTATGGGAGATACAAAGCAAACCCAGTTATTCACCATTCCCTTGTACTTTCCAGCTCAATCCCACGAGTACCTCCAGCAGAGTAGTTGCCTTGGTGAAACCTTACCCCAAAGTTAACAGTTTATCTGTTTTCACGCTTATCTCTTTGCTAATGATAATTTAATCTCATGCTTATTTCTTCACTAATGGTAATTTAAATAAATAAAAGTCATTAACATACTTCAGCCACTTGCTTGTGAATGGACTTTGGACGCTGAGTGATTAAAAACAAATATTTCAGGAATATTTGGGGCTCAGAAAAAAAGAAGGTTTTAGTAAAGGAGGGATGAAATCTTGAGGGCTATGAGATCAATGTGGAAAATCTGGAGTGGGGAACGAAAAATGCTACTTAGGATGGGGAATATAAAGGATATTGTGCTAAAGAGTCAATTTATTTTGGAATTGTTAGTCAATGTGTAATATAAGAAATATTTTTATGGGGTTAAAACTGGTGTTCAAACTTCAATTTTTCCTAGTTAAATAAAGTAAAAAATGTTCATAAAGTCAGTTCTGCAAAAACAGAGCTTGTAGTGATATAAACACAGAAACCACATAGCAAACTGAATTGAAAATAGTTATTGAGAAATTTCTTAACAAAATTACAGTTAAAAAAAAAAAGTGCTGTGTCATGATGACAGAAACTAGTAAAATCTGTATTAAAATGTCAGATTTTAGGCAAGGTGACATTTTAGGCAGTGACCATCTAACCTGACGTGCACAGCACCGGCCACTTGATGTGCCCAGGAATTTGTCCTCTCCTGAACCTGACCTATGGAGTATTCTGTACCACAGTGGGAAATCATGATTTAAAAACTGAAGGGCCAAGCCTCAGCTGTGGGGAATTTAATCCTAGGAAAATCATGGAGGTGTGAGAAGCCATGCAGTTGAAGGAGATCTCTGCTAAAGCTGGGGGTACCCAACTGCAAAGTATGAATTCTGGTCTCAGGCAGATAAGCCACCAAAATGCAGGTGCCTGTCATGGAATTATGGAATTGCTTGGATTGGAAAGGGCCCTAAGGCTCACCCCATTCCACCCCTGCCATGGGCAGGGACACCTTCCACCAGACCATGCTGCTCCAAACTGGCCTTGGACACTTCCAGGGGCGTGGCAGCCACAACCTGGGATTGTGTGGTGATAAAAGTGTACCTTGAACTCCAGTGAAGGCAAGAGAGAACCAAAGGTTCTCCCTGCAGAGATGTTGTGCTGTATTAGCATTTTTCCCCCTCATTGCTGCAGTGCTGTGAAAAAATAAAGAACCTGTGTGAAGAGACTGTTTGTATCGTGTTTTCATCTTCTGCCTAGCACATATGGTAGACTGTGTTCCCTGAAATCAACCACTGTTTTTGACATCCCTCTGTAAATCCCAAATCGCTGTATTATCCCGAGGTACAGTGCTGATGGCTCTTCTACGTCAGTTCCATTTTTAGGATAATTTATGTAGCTTAATCTCTATCAATGCTCATCTAGATCCCAAATGGAAGGCAGATGAATGACTGATTAATCTTCCCTCCTCTCTCTAGAAACCAGCTCATGTTGATCCTTCACTGTGTTATCATCTTTACTGTCCTTCTGGGGTAACAGATACAGCTGTTGATACAGTAATTTGTGTTTCCAAAGAGAACTGTGGAACTTAAAGCCTCTGGGTCCCTTGATTGAAAACCCTAAGAAACCAGTTCGTGGCTTTTTTGCTAAAAGTGAGAAAGTGACTTGTGTGCCCTGGTGAAAATTTGGGCTTTTTCAAGGATCTTGTTGTCTGACCAGTCACAAAATGTGATTGAAACAAGGCACCTGTCATGAGGTGGCTGCATTTGTAGTGATATCAGTATCAATCCTCAGCTCCATTATGAACTGAGGCAGCAACTGGAACATGCCAGAGGTGCTTTAGGTTGGATATCAGGAAAAGGTTCCTCCCCCAGAGGGTGTTTGAGCACTGGAACAGCTCCCCAGGGGAGACTGGGGACATTCCCAAAGCTGCCAGAGCTCCAGGAGAGTTTGGAAAGTGCTCTGAGGGATGCATAGGGTGGGATTGTTGGGGTGCCTGTGCAGGGCCAGGGGTTGGATCGATAATCCTGGTGGGCCCCTTAAATCTCAGGATATTCTGTAATTCCAGCTCTGTGGTTCACCCTTTCTCTCCCCACCAAGAGCTGGCAGAGCTGTTGTGGGTGGGGCAGGACAAGGGGACCCCCCAGCATTCCTGGCTGTGGGACAGAACAACGGGAGCCCCAACATTCCAGCCTTGGAGACGTTCCAAGAGCAGTGTCCACAGCTGTGTCCAGTCAACAGAGCTGACCGGCCAGTGAGCGCGAGTGCCCGTGGTCCTGTCAGCTCTGTGGCACCGTGGTGGCAGCCGGAGCTCCCCCATGGGCCAGCTCCTGCAGCACAGCAAGGGCCTGATCCTGAGTGCAGCAGCCCGGGGATGCACTGTGGGAACATTGCCAGCCCTTCCTGCCCTGACCCTCTCCCTCTCCCTCCTCCTGAGTGCCCTCAGTGTCTGCCCCCCAGCCTGGGCTGGGACCTCCCACAGAATCAGCCAAGCCCCCCCAGCGCCCCCGTGCCCCTGCCAGCTGTGGCCCGTGGGCTCAGCAGGGCATGGCCAGCAGCCCTGGCCTTGCCTGGGCCACATCTGCCCAGGGCAGACCTTTGTGGGCTCCTCTGCCAGGGCCTGGGGGCCGTGTGTCCTGGGTGGCCTGGGTGATGCCACAAGTGTCCCCATGCCCATGGGCTCTGCAGGCACCGGTGGTGGCACCGGCCCTTGCACAAAGTCACCCAGCTCTGGCTGCCTGGGAACGTGGCCCTCACTGGACAGAGTTCCAAAGTCATCCTGAGCGCACAGCAAGGCGGGAGCACGGGCAGGAAGCATCAGGAGCCACAGCGCGATGCAGGGACAGACCTGCCACCACCACCCCAGGGCAGCGTGTCCAAAGATGGCATCAGGCTGGCAAGGTGAAGGAAGAAGAGGAAGAAGGGCCCTCTGCCCAGAGCTGACAGCAAGCTCAAGGCCCCCACAGGCAGAGCTGGAGCAGAAATACAGGATTAGGGCTTTAGAGGGCTCACGTTGTTTGGGGATGGAGCCAGCGTGTTTTTGATGATGGAGATGTAGCTGTAGCTGTAACTGGAGATGGAGACGTAGATGTAAAGATGTTGTTCACCGTCCTGTTTTTCCACTAAAACAATTTCATCCATAACCCGTCTGTGTCTGTATGGAATAGGAAGGGACTGCACAGGGCCCAAGGAAACGGCACCCAAGAGGTGCAAAAGCATCGCTGAGCCCCAGAGCAGAGTCACCAAGCCCCAAAAGGCACCAAGAAGTCCCCAGGCCTGAGTGACTGCCAGCAGTGCAGGCAGTCCTGGAGGGGGACTGCCCTGGAGGGGACTGCCCTCTGTCCTTCCCCAGAGGAATCAACCATGTGGTGTAGCCAGGACAGGCAGGGCCACACCAGGCTCACAGACATGGCCCTGTGCCCAAAGCAACCCTGAGCACACTCTGGGCACAATCCTCTTCCCTTGGGGCCTTAGGTTCTTCCCCCAGACATGTGTTTGGGCACTGGAACAGATCCCCGGGGAATGGTCATGGCCCCATAGCTGCCAGAGCTCCAGGAGCATTTGGACAGTGCTCTCAGGGATGAAGAGGGTGGGATTATTGTGGTGTCTGTGCAGGGCCAGGAGCTGGACTGGATCATTGTCGAGGAATCCCTTCTAACTCAGAATGTTCTGTGATTCTGTGATTCACTATTTGAGTTTTGTCAGCTATGGAGAAGCTGATAAAGCACTTGCTTGGTCTGAGCAGCACCAGCATGGTGAATTCCATACTCACATCTTCATCCAAGTGGGAAAAAGAAACAGGAAATACGTCACTTGAAAACCTGGAGAGCATCCAGAGATGTGCAATGACTTAAGAGAATGAGAAAATATCCTTGACAGTGATGAACTCCCAGAGTCCTGTTTATCTTTTCTTGAGGGATGACTGCAGCCTGCAGCAGTAAGTCCGGATAACAAAACCTGGATAAAAGCAATCGCTTCATTCCAGGGAAGATAAGCTAAGCTGTGATGGGTGGGAGCCAAAGCCAACCTAAAAATAAGCTGCATATTTTTAACAGTAATCAAGCACTGAATAATCCACTAAAGCCTGTGGAGGATCTTCTTTCACTGCATGTTTTCAGATAAAAAAGAGATTGCTTTTCCAGGAGATGCACACTGCAGCTCAAACCTGCCTTCCCAATCCCTGTATTTCCACGGAGATGGCCACACAGGGCTTTATCATTTTCAAGATACGGCAGATTTCGTTACATGGGAAAAACGCTTCTATTCCAAACCACAAATACTAGGAAATTTAACTCTGATGGATTATATATAGGAAATGTCAGGTCCTGGAAAAACACGGTGTGTATTTTGAGCAAGTTCCTAGGACTGGATGAGTAGGAATTTGTGCAAAGCCCTGGCTGAAAGGAGAGAGGTAAGCCCACGTCCCTTTTCTTCCTGTTCTCTCTCTCTCCTCTCTTCTTCCATCTTAACGGAAAATTTTTAGCATCTGCCAGAAAATTGCTATGCTGGGAGTACTGTGATAATTACACAGGAATGCACGCACTGTGGAGGGGCCATAATCCAGGCTTTTTTTTTCCTGATATATTTCTTAATTCAGTGTGTTGGCACATAGAAAGTCTCTGTTTAAGTGTGAAGCATAATACGCCATAAATAAAAAAATTAATCATGTTGCACTGCTTGCTTGGAGAGGTAAAAAAATAAGAAAACTTTAAATAAAGTTAGAGTGCAATTTTCAGAGTCTCTCATCCAGACCTTACCCTCTGCAACAAGGGGAGGGGAAAGCCCACACTTTCCTGAAATATAAGTGGGATTTATCTAGTTTTAACAGACTTCTGTTTCCATGAAGGCAACAAGCACTAAACCCTTGTGAAAATCAGTTTTTATTTGTTAAGTGGCACAGTGGCTTATAACCATTTAATACTTGGGATTGAGCGACAAGTCAGGGACAGGGTGCGTGAAGTGCCATGCAAACAGGAAACACCAGGCTGATTCCTGCCCCCAAGAGCTGTAATTTTCCAGCATCAGCAACGCTGCTGTCACTGCTCTGGATCCCAATCCACTGCTGTTTTCAGCCTCACAAAGGAAGCAGCTCGACTGGGTGATGGGTGACGAAGCAATTTTTCCTGAAGGAATTAATGCACTGGAAAGGGCACCCATGATTTAAGGGAAACACAGAGTATCAACATCCGAGGACAGCATGGTCAACGTGGAGGATGGCCAGGACCACTGGAGTGGAGGCAAGGCTGGCTTTTCAGAAGCTGGAATTTCAGAGCACATCAGGGCTCTGGAACACTTCAGCTGCGAGGCTGAGCAGCCAAACACAAGCCTGTTGTTCTGCCCCTCACCTCTGCTGCCCTCAGTTCACGCAGGGAAGATGGCAATGAAAAAAAGTGGTCACGAAGAGGGTGATAAAATTCAAGCTCACAGGTGGAGACTGAGGGGAGAATTAATTCTGAAGGGAAAATTCCATTGCCATCCATCGTGATAGTGGGCAGTGCATTTTTTAGGAACACATTGTTGGCAGATAGGTGTGATGAAAGTGAAGAAATGGGCAGTGCAAAACCAGTGGATGTCGTCATCTTTAGTGGTTTCCTACAAAGAAAGAGCTGGGAATTGACACCATGACCATAATGAGAATAACTAATTAGGTAAACGCATTTTAAATTAAATTCACACTTCATTATTGAGTACTTCTGGTTCTTCCTAACTTGTAGTGTCAAAACATCACAGTTATTTATCACAAGGGTTTCTATACTCACCCATTATTCAATGGATTTTCTCCAGGTTATTAAAAGACTTTTTTTGAGATCACCTGAGATTCTCCCCAGTCCTGACCTCAGTAATTCTAGTTACCATTAGTTAGAAATTTTGGTCATGTTAAAAAAAAACCTGAAAAATTGACTGTAATCTTGTGACTACCTGTGTTCAGAGGATGATGTTCACCTCTCAAACACTAAACAGGGAACCTGAAAGCTGAGGTGGGAGTTTTGTTTCTCCTATCTGAATTTTTGATTTTGAAGAAAGCCTGACTCCTAAAACATGACCTTCCCGCTCCTCTATAATGTTTCTATACACCTTTATGAATTAAATTCTAGCTCTCCTGAGTATGGTATCCATGTAGAAACCAGTTTGATTATAAATTGAATGGAACTGCATCTGTCATGGACAATTTTTTGAGAGAATTACCTGACTTTCTTAGACTAGGCATTAGCCTATTTTTTAAATCATCTTCTTTCTATTTAGCCAACAATTCGATTTTTTCAAAACCCTCCAGGTGAATTTTGCAATCAATTAATATTCTCTCCCTTGTACAGTCCAGTGGAGGTGTCCCTGTCCATGGCAGGGGGGTGGAATGAGAGAAACTTTAGGGTCCCTTTCAACCCAAACCATTCTATGATTGTATGAATATGCACTGTATTAACCCCAAAAACACAGAGGGCGTTTTCTGCAAGATCTCACATTCTGATCACCTTTAATGTATTTTTATGGCAAACACAGGTGGAGAAAATGCCCCCTGGAAATTTGTTACTTGGAACATACTCACTGAAAACATACTCTGCAAAATTGGGATACAGTACATTGGCTAAACACCAAACAGGAAACTGTTGTCAAAATTAACTACCAGAAAAGCCATGGAAAAAATTAAATATATATATATTATTGGGAGCTGTAATGAAATAAGTTTAAACGCCTCTTCCAACCCAAACCACTCTGTGGTTATTGTACAAATAAAGCACATTACTGCATGAATTGAAGGTGTAGCGTCTTTTCTTAAGTAGGCCAGCAAAACCCCCTCTAAAACCAGAAGCGTGGACAGGCCAGAGGATGGCCATGACACGGATGAGGACATGAGGTAGAGGCGACTTGGGCTCCATGAGGGTCCCAAAGCACTGGGAAGAACGCCGCGGGCAGACTTGAGAACAAGCAGAATTCCACAGAGGTGCTTCTCAGGCACACGGCCCAGCGGACAATGCCCATGGAAAGGGATGTTGGGATAAAGAGACACTGAGGACACTTGGGCTATGCCCCTGAGGGACCACCGAGGCAATAAAAATAAAAATACTGGGGGTGGGTGTGTGTGTGTGTGTGTGTGTGTGTGTGTGTGTGTGAGAGCTGTCTCGCCGCCGCCCGGCAGGGGGCGCCCTCCTCGACCCTCCCTCCCTGGGGTTCCCCCACCCCTCCCCCTCAGCGGGCGATGTCTCCGCGCCACCGCCTGCACCTCTTGCTCTTCCTCCGCACCCTCCACGGCTCCGCCTTCGGCATGGGCGACTGGGCCTCCCGCCTGCCGCAGGCGACCGAAGCGCTGCCCGGCAGGACGCAGCGTATAGCGGTGCCAGGTAAGTGCTAACTCCGTCTCCTTCCTCTCCTCTCCTCTCCTCTCCCGCTCCCGCCCGCCGCCTCAGCCGCGCGCCCCTTCCCCGCTCTCCGCCTGCGCATGCGCGGTGCCCTGGCGGCGGGGCGGGGCCTCCGCGGCGCGTGCGCGCTGTGGGGCAGGGCGGGGGAGGAACATGGCGGCAGCGGGGGGTGCGTCCCGTGTGGGGAGACGGGGACAGGGAGGTAAATGTGCTTTGGGAAGGTGTTTATGTCGCGGTTCACTCGCGCAGGCACGTTTCTTGTGTGCCCTAAGATGGACAGGTTGTTGGAGCGTGGCTCTGTGTTGGCGCAGAGAAGCTGTGGCTGCCTCTGCATCCCTGGAAGTATCCAGGGCCAGGCTGGACAGGGCTTGGAGCAGCCTGGGATAGTGGAAGTTGTCCCTGCCTCATGGTAGGGGGATGGACCTGAATAAAGTTTAAGGTTTCTTTCCACCCAAACCATCCTGTGATTATTTTCCGTATATTCTTTTGGCTATGTGTGAATTTTCTCTATGTTTTACTGACGCTAGCAACAGGCTAAAAGCAGATTTCCTTAACCTTTTTTTTTTTTTTTTTAATAATAATGCTTAAGTAAAACAATGATATGCTGTGTATCTTCTGTGAGTGTTCTAGGAAGAAATCATTCCCTGGGAGGGTGGTGAGGCCCTGGCACAGGGTGCCCAGAGAAGCTGTGGCTGCCCCTGGATCCCTGGAAGTGCCCAAGGCCAGCTTGGACAGAGCTTGGAGCAACCTGGGATAGTGCAAAGCCTTCCTGCTCATAGCAAGGGATGGAATGAGATGAGCTTTGAGGCCCCTTCCAACCCAAATAACTTGGCGATTCTGTTTGCGAAGTGCTTTTAAGTTCTTAGTAATTCTTCCTGTTATTTTTCTCCCTTGAGTAAATGTGTGCAGTCATGTAAGCAAACTAGCAACCCAGAGTTAAGGAATTTACTTGCTGACAGTCCTCTTAGGAACTGAAGATGGAACTGTCAGTGCTGTTCAGGAGGAATTTTAATAGCATTGAGGTGCTCTGACATATGTATTGGACAGTTCACATACAAGGTATTTCTTGAAAAAGATGTTATTTATATGAATGTTTGCTGCAGACTCCTATGGACCCTTACAAAGTATGTGCACTTAAGGCATAAAATAAATACTTAAACACATCAAGTGTTGTGTAAGTGCTTGTGGAAGAATTATAAATGGATGATGGCATAAGCCCAGTGGTCAAGAGGATAATGAAATCTTGCATCTTATAGATACTTAGTAAAAAGCTGAAGGTAGTGGTCAAATTAAAGGTATCAGGAAGAATATTATTTCTGATGTAGATATAGTGGTCTGAGAGGAGGGGTGCAGAGGTGGGGTTTGTGCAAATACAGTAGTGAACTCCAGAGGTGATAACAAGAGTACCAGGAATGGCACCAACAGTAGCACATTGCCATGATTAAAGTGGTAGCTTAATGTTATTTGTTGAGAAAAGAGTGGACAGAAGACACACCAAACTCATTTTATGCTGACTAACTGCACAGGTAGAATAATTTTGGGTTGCTGTGCAAAAAGCACCTTCATAAGAGCAAATAAAATTTTGTAAGCTGTTTTTCTGTGGCTAAATGGGGTATTATGTATTTAAAAACACCATGACCCTCCAGTGAACTGTCAGTGTTACAATAACATGTAAACTGCTCAGAAAGGAATGGCAATTAAAATTTTAGGCTGATGATCAACTCAAGGCTGACTGACCTTGCAAACCCTTGCAATGTTAATAATTTTTTTTTGTGATTTGGGAACCAGGACTGGACTTGGTATTCCAGGTGAATTCTTACCAGTACAGCATAGAGGGATTTTTCCTTTCACTGCTGTCCAGAGTCCAGTTTGCTATCTCTGTGAAAATGTGCACTGTGAGCACATTTAACCTGGCATCCAGCAGGACCACAGCTCCTTCCCAGCAGCTCTGAGATCATCATGCTCTTGCTGTTGACCTCCCTGAGTTTTCTGTTGGTGTAGACCTGGAACTTTTCCAGGTCTCCTCGGGTGAACCTCTGCTGCTTGCTGTGTCTGCTCTCGCTGTGTGTTTAACGCTGCCCTCGGATCTGCTGAGCTTGTTTCCTGTCACATCACTCACGTTGCTGCTTCAGCTATTGAATGATTCTGATCCCAGCATCAGCCCTCAGGGTCACCTGCTGCCCACCAGGCATGAAGGTATCGATCCCTGCCTTTGGAGGCTGCTGCTCCTGCCCATTTTTGACATGCAGGCTGTTTCTCCAGCCAGGACTTTGTCAGCTCCCACAGCAAATGCTGGGAGAGAGGATGTCAGAACCCTGCTGAAGTCAACATGTGCTACAGCCACTGCTCTGCCTTGCTCTGCACAGCCATCATTTCAGCCTAAAAGGGCAGCTTAGCTGGATTTGCCTTTGGTAAATGTGTTGGCTATTCCTGATTGCTTTCTTGTTCCCTATTTGACAATAATTTCTAAGAGGGCATTCTCCATGATATCTTTTGGGACTGAACTGAAGCTGAGCATCCTATACTCCTTCAATTCTTTTTTTTTTCCCTTTCTTAAAAGTGATTGTTACTGTAGCCCAGATCTCATCATCAGAGATCTCCAATCACTGTGGTTTTTCATTATTTCTGATCTGTCACAGTGCTCTGATGGCGACACCAGCAAAGTTGACCTCCCAGCTCTGGAAAAACTCCATATGGCTCCTTGGATTTAAACACATCTAGCTTTAAGTAGCCATAACCCATTTTTCCTCACATTGTTTGCTGTTTTTCTTTCTGACTGTACCAGTCTGGAGAGGTTTTGGAGCAGTTGTTGTTTGTGGAGACTTGAGCAAAAGAGGTTTTGAGTACTTCAGTCTTTTCTGTACACACTTCTGAACTGTCTCCTTTACTCATCCGTGCACCTTGATTCTTTCTGAGCTTCATTTTACTCCTGTAATTTTTGTGGGTACATTTCTTATTGCCATTTATGTCCCCAGCAAGGCTGAACTCCAGCTTTGACCTCGCTGATTTTGTGCCTAAATGCTGAGGTGGTGTTTTCCTGTGCCTCCTCTGTTGCTTGTTTTTGGCCTCTGTATCTTATTGTGTTAAGCAGCTCTGTGTTTCTGATAAAGTTCCCAGATTTTCTACATGACGTTTTGTTCCTTAACTCTCTTAGAAAGTTTTTTTCTTTAAAATTCAGACGAATCTGAAGAGCCTTTTTCTCCCTCTGGCAGCCTCCCAGGGCCTCTACCTTTCAGAGGCTGCAGCTCCTCCTAAGGGACAGAGTAGGGGCAGCTCCAATCTCTGGTCTCTGTGACCAGGGACAGGGCCCAGGGAATGGCTGGAGCTGTGTTAGGAGAGGTTTGGGATGGAAATCAGGGAAAGAGTCTTCCTCGGGAGGGTGTTTGAGCACTGGAACAGCTCCCCAGGGAATGGGGACATTCCTAAAGCTGCCAGAGCTCCAGGAGAGTTTGGACGGTGTTCTCAGGGATGCACAGGGTGGGATTGTTGGGGTGCCTGTGCAGGGCCAGGGGTTGGACTCAGCGATCCTTGTGGGTCCCTTCCAACTCAGGACATTCTGTGATCATCCCATATATAAGCCAGAGTTCTGCAAGTTGTAAATGCTAAATCTGTGTACGTTTCCAGCCTTCCTTTGGATCCCCGTGTCTTCTGTCTTGTGGTTACTGACAGGACTGTTTCCCTCGGGAGCTCTGTGCTCTCAAGGAGTTGTGTTTCAGTAGAGTGCAGCTCCCCAGCCTGTTTTTCTGTGCTGGGAAGGATTATTCCTAAATACTGCATAACCTGCTCTGATCCCTGCTCCAACTGTGTGTGCTGTGCCAGCTCTCTGGTTCATGTCACATCAGACACAAGGTGTGACCACACCTGGATGTCCAAGTGAGCCAAGCTCTGCCTTAGGGTGCAGCACTTGAGGAAAACTTCTGCCAGAGCTTTCTGCACCTGAAGTGTCCATCCTCTTCACCTTCAGTGGTGTTGGCAACATTTTACTTTCCTAAGTGAAGAGCTGCAGAGCATTTAGCTCTTTGTCTCTTGGAGAACCCATTGATTTCCTTCTCCTCATCCTGATGGGATAAAACATCCTTGGAGCTCCTTCCTTGTGCCGCAGCAACCACATCTGCCACAGCAGAGCTCCCAAAAGTGAGGCTGCTGCTGAGATCCCTGTGGAGGAGCACCAGGCTCTTCCCAGAGTTCAGCTGGAGGGAGGCTGAAGTTCCAGAGATGTTAGTGCACGCTGAGGATCCAAGAAAATCATGCGATTAGACCTGGATAAACCACTCTGCATTAGTTGAAAGGAGTACAGACATCAGCAAACTTCACTTACTTTTTTGTAAGCAAGTTGAGTTTATCAGGATTTCATAACTGGGAATTGGAGTTTGTTATGCTGTTTTCTTTCCTTGCAACAGAGCATCTGCATTCATTTTTTAAAATCACTTCTTTCATATCCTTGTATAATGGTACAATATGATGTTGTGCTTTATAGTAAAAACACACATTATTTATTTATTGCTTCCACCTTTCTAGTATAACTACTTTTCAGAGTTAATTTTAGTTTGATTGCTGCTGAAACATGGCTGTGTTTTCTGAGTAAGTAAGGATATATTGCTTACACTATTTAATGAACTATTTTATTTTATGACAGTGGTAGGAGCAGTAGTCAAGGAGCCCTATGAATGTAGATGTTTAGTAATATATATATATATATATATATATATATATATATATACACATGTACATATACGTACACACACACACAGAGTTGTTTTTTTTCCTGCTAGATATCCTGAGGTAGCAATGTATAATAAATTAAAAGAATGTTTTTCCTACTGTTCCCAATGAACAGTGTCAGAGAATATCTTCTTACATATCTGTAGTGGCTTGACTTTTTTTGAGGCAGAGAAAGTGCAGTTCATGGGTAGAGAGCCTTAGGATTGTTCAAACCCATTAGGCCTCTTAGCTTTATATCTAAAGATTAATAGAGCAGTAATTACAAATGTGAAGGAAGTCATGGTGAATTTTAGTCTGACCTTCTGTGTAAAAAAAAAGAAAGCACAGCATTGCCACGAGTTAATTCTTGCTTGAATCAGATCACGCTCTTTAAAGAAAACATTGATTAAAAATGTCATTTGACAGAGGATCCACATGCTCTCCCTGTTAGTTTTTTTTTTACCATTCTTAAGACACTGAACAAGAAATTATTGTGGTCAAACCAGTGGCCTGTGGTCTGGTACTTCCTATGTCTTCAAAATAAGGAATAAAATGAAAAATATTCATGTTTATTTCCTTTACTGGTTAAAAGAATTCGTAATCATGAACAAATAAAAAATGTTTTTGGACATGAATTTTGCATCACTGTATTTTATGTCTAAAATAAAGATTCTTGAGTGAGATTATACCTCAGGGCAAAACTTCAACGTTCATGTTAAGGTTTAGGAGGATTTCTTTCTTCACGTTTTCCACTGCTTTATTTATGTGGTACAGGATTCTACATAATGATTTAATTAGTTGTCCATTTTTATTGAGTTTGTATGAAATATGGGCCAGAAAAAGCAAGACTTGACTTCCATTGCAGTTCAGTGGAGTGTGTTGAATAACAACGTCGTATGTGGCTTAGCTCTTTCCCAATTGCAATTTACCTTTCTAACTCAGAAGAGTTAATTACTTATTTCTTCATTCTCATTTCTTCATTCTCATACTCATTTCTTCATTCTCAAACACACTCAAGCCATCAATTTCCATAAATTATTAAGTTTCATTACAATTTTGTTGTGTATGCCAAGATTGAAAGCAGAATTCACAGCAGAGAAGCACCTCACCCTAGTGATGGTGTATTACCTGAAAACACTTCTCAAATTTGTGGTTACAACTTCTTTACAGGTACATCCAGGATGAATTTCCTTGGAAATCCTGCCTGTTACAGCTTTTTTTTATTATCTAATTTTTTTGGTGTGCTTTGTCAGGTCATTCTGTTCACACACTAAACACCCTAATTTTGAAGCTGTAAATATTGCGCTGTCGTTGGAAAAATACAAATTACTTTTACCCCCTCCCCCATTGCATTTTACATTTTAGAAGGTGCTACAAGGAGAAGCAAAGATTAAGTCAATAAAAATACATTTTGCTGTTGTTGTTGCTGCTTGCATGTGCTTTTTTGCTCTTGGCAGCTGGAAAACAACAGCGCAGAGCAAGTTAACAGGCACAGAGGATGCTGGAGAGATAGAACGCATACAGGAAATATATTTATATATATACAGAGCTGCACATCCAGCTGCTAAATGCTGCTTTTGAGGTGGAATAACCCTGACGGAATAACCCTGCACTTAACCTCTCACTACATCCCAAGAGAAAATGTGACATCATTCATCACTAAACCCCTCAAAAAAATAACCGAAAAAAGTGAAAAAAAAAAAAAAAGTCAGTAGTTCGAGTTCCTGGAGCTCTGCTTAGCATGCGGCTCACAGCCCGGGGGTGCGGAGGAAGCGCTCCCGGGGCTTCTCCTGGCAACAGCCCGGGTTGCCGGGAGACAGCATCGCCTAAATGGGGAGAAACTTCACCCAACTCCTGCATCCAAATGAGGCTTGGTGGAGGCTTCTCGTGCTGATGCCGTAATTTCCCTCTCTGAAATGAAAAAGGGATCCAGAGGATCTTTACTCAGAGGGGGTTGTGTGTGGATGCTGCTCCGAGGGATCATTCAAAGCTGTGCAGTCAAAGGGGATAATTATTCCTGGGTGAAGGTGGTTGTGGTGCACAGGGTTCAGGAGCTTCTCGTTGCTGGTGTTTTGAAAAGGGATGTAAATGTCTGAATTTGCCACATTTGGGGTGTTAAACCGATCAGTTATAAGAGTTAAAAACAAGGTTATATTTGCTCAGGTTGTTTTTCCTGAGTAGAGAATATTTTATCTGATTTTTTTCTGAGTCCTGCGATACATTTGGCTGCTTTGGCTGATAGTGTCCATTTATCTTCAGTGCAGGAATGACACTGGACATTTAGGTAATGTTGTGTTCTGGATCCCACATGTCTTCCTCTGGAATTAAGTGAATGTATATCCCAGGCACAGACATGGAATTAGGTATCCCACTGCTTCTCTTTGCGCAGCAGGTAGGAGAGTGTGGGGCACACTTTACCTTGCAGCAGGAACAGGGTGGGACAGAGCACTGGAAGGGGCTGCATGGTGCTGCAGCAATACCCAGTTAGGCTGTCACAGGTAGAACAGTCACTGGTGTGTTCGCTTCTTCAAAATACATTTAAATCAGGGAAATAGTGCCCAAAATGCTGTTTTCTTCCACTTTTCTTCCAGTGACCAGCTCACGTGGAGGTGTCTGTGTGATAACCAGCCATAGACAAGAGTCCTGGCTTTGCTCTGCTAATGACCTCTCCGTGTAGTTGATACTCAATGTAAAGCCTTTAAGTTTTACTTATTGCCCAGGGTCAAAAGCTGTATTTTTATTCAACTCTCTACACCAAATACCGGTTCACAGATTCACAGTTTTTTTCCTTTGTTTTCTTTAGTTTTCCTGGTTCATGCTCATATGCAATATTGCTTGTAATGAAGAATTTCCAGTCAGGTTATCCAAATGAGAGTGAAGTTGTTTAGACATGGAACTGCAGAGGTGCAGCATTTTTAGTTCCTTCAGAACACACAAGGAGTAAATAATAAAACTCCCCACCTTAATTAATTTGAGGTAAGATAAATGCAGAATAGCCCTTAAGGCAGATTTAAGGTAGCTTGAATATTTCAGGTACTAATTCCTGTGTCTTAGTCCTTTTGTGTTTCTTTGATGTACAGTATTTCCTTTTGAATTTCTTTCAGCTTTAAAAGCTTCTCTGGTTTAATTAATGTCTTCCTGTCAAATTTATACTTTCAAATTACAGTGGTGTACATTGCCTTAACTTCAGGTTTATGTAGTTTTTATTGAATTTATTTTTACTTTGCAACCATTGAATTATTTGGCTTGTAATTTATTGGGTGATAGACATTGCTTTATTCTTCCATGCTTATCTTTTAATTATTATGTATGGAATTTCTGTGATATGGATACATTTGATTATTGCACTTAGTTTGTTGCAAATTTTTATGATATGTACGAAACTCACATTTCAATTTCCAGTACAATTAAAATAATGCACATAAATAAGCTGTTAGTACAAATCGGATAAAAACCTGTGCAATAAAACCATCCCAATCCAGGGATTGTTATTGCAGTTTCTTATGTATTGCTCATAGTTAATTCTTGTTGCATATAATGCAGAATTACTGGAGATTGGATCTTTGTTTTGAAAATAAGATCTTGTTTTCTGTTGATAAATGTGTCCAGGTAGATTATACCTATATTTTTACTATAGTATGGGATTTAATTTCTCAGGAATTTGACTTTCTAGGTGCCTCCAGAGATTCTTGAAGGAATGCTCGCATTTCAGGAATGGCTGAGAAGCAGAACTTCAGAGGAAACTAATTTTTTTAGTGTCCCTCAATGTGAGACAGAAATCCCTCATCTTGAGGACATTTGTTTAAACTTGAGGACTTTGGGGATAGAGATTTAGTGCCTGAGTCTCTGGCTCAAAACTTTTAGGAACCCAGTGAGGAATGAGAAGTGTTGTGCAAGGGACAGACAGTGGAAATGTCTTTGTGTTTCTGACGTTCCCCATTCACCATTTACAGGGCCAGAAATGTACTTTTTGATTCATCGAACGTTCAACTCCTGAAAATTTCATCCCAGAACTGCTGAAATGGGAGCAGGAGTTGGGGGAGTCTGGCATTGATGACTTAACAGGCTGAGGGAAGAGAGGGATGACTCCAGAGTCCTTGGTGGGACTGGCAGGGACTGGTACCTGTGTATGGCAGAATGGGATCACAGGATAATCCAGGTTGGAGAGGACTTCAGGAGATCATTGAGATTGGGTTCTGTGGATTGGCAGCTGATCTGCTCCTCTTGGAGAGGAAATGTCTGTAATCATCTGCTCCTCCCAAATGTTGAGTTTATGTTTTAAAAAATGCCAAAATTCCAAGTCAGGGAATCAGTTGCTGATTTGGCAAACTGCAATAAGATTTTGTGTAAGATCATCAGAATCAAAATAACTGCACTAGAGGTATCATTACAATATATAGGGTCTATGTCGACTGTTTCTATTGCTTCTTTCTTTTGCTTATGTTCTTCCTTAAGGATTCTTCTTCTTACCTAAAAAGGGATATGCAAACTTTCTTCTGCCCTTACTGAGCTTGACTTGGGAGCAGAGATAAAAATCTCATCTTGAAGAGGTTGCAAGGTTGCACTCAGACAACTTCTAATAGAATAAGTTTCTCACAGAATAATAATGCTTCATTTCAGTAGGATCTTGAGTGACAATTTTCCAAGTTACCACTCAGAAAGGGAACAAGAAAGGGAAGAAATGAACAGGCAAACCAAATGTAGAGGGTGGATTCTTAAGCAGAATGTCCTCTTATGTTCTAATATGTCTTTATATGAAGAAAAGTACTCGTAAGATGACCCAGAGATAAGTTTACAGTTGGTTCTTAAGATACTAAGTTCAGAAAGTCAGAACTTAGAAAAGATCCTTTTTCAAAAACCACTTTAGGGTTTTCTGACCCTCATCCACTTTGTTAGCATTTCTTATAAATCCAGTCATAAATGGGTATAACTGCCCAGGAGTTCAGCTGCATCCTCTGGAGTAAAGCAGCAAGACCAATCTGTTTGCCACATTCTGCTTCTGAAAGGTGTCTTCTCATGTTGGCAGCTGAACACAATTCCTGTTTAAACCCCGAGTTTTGAGCACTGAAGGGATTTGGGGTGGGACCTCACACCTCCTGTCTTCCCGTTGAGTGGCTTTAATGCATTTGTTTTCTTACCAGTTGTCGACACTTCTTGATATTTGATGCAGTCTGGTCCCTTGTGCCATTTTTAGTCATCAAATTGCTTTTCAAATGACTTGAAAGATGCTGTCTTTTACTGGAGGAGGATCCCATCCCACTCAGGAAAAGCTGGATGCAGCCTAATGCTGCATTCCCAGGGTGGGAATTGCAGATCGTTTCTGTGACTGTGAATATGCCCCTAGCTGGGGATGTGGAGATGATTCAGATCATCCTTAAATCCTTGGAGACATCCTGTAGACAATCCTGAGACATCCTGACATGGCTCTGTCCTTTCCCTGGTCAACCAGTACGTTCCTCTGAAATTCCTAGATCTGGAACCGTTGCCAGTTGGCAGTTGGGCACAACATCGTGTTTTGGATGTTGTTGGCTGTGCCTGGGCTGGTGACACATGTCCAGAGGATGGGATAGGAAGGAGCCATCAGCTGGATTTGAGTATTCCTCCATCAGGTCCTTGGTCGGGTGGAATTGCAGACTCCCACACCCACCCTTTTGCATTATCTTATTTCTCCTTAAGTCCTTGTTTAAGGAGTCGTCTTGGTGTTAAACATTCACACACCAATTAAAAACTACTCAGTGTTTGATGTAGTTTACAATAACTAAGAGCAAACTTTGAATGAGAGTCAAAAAAGTCACCAGATGTGTATTTTATCCTTTTGGATACCTATGCACAGACGTTCCCAGGTACTCCTGTTGTGAAAGTATTAAGTATAATGGAAGTGGAAAATGAGGAAAAACTCAGCATTCTCTGGGCTGATGGCTAGATGAAGATGAGAAATTCTGAGATACTTATCTCTGTAGAACCATTTAAAAGATTTAATTAGTGAAAATTCAGTGTCTGAAACAAAGCACTTTGTACCTGAATTTTACAGTAAATCCCTCTATTAGTGCAAAACAAAGAATATGTTATTATTCCTCATAACTGGAATTATGAGAGCCTAACTGGACCAAATTTTGGATGAATTCTCTTATTTATTTGATTTTTTTAGAGCCTCCATTTTCATAATAATTGTAGATATTTGAGAATTTCTAGCCATAAGTCTATTTTCACTCCACCCAAGTTAACTGTAAATGGATTTTGTTATGAGTAACTATTTCTGCCTCAAGTTCTGTGCATTTATTTTTCGTGTTGCACATTGCAATCACTTTTTAAATACCACTCAGCCCTGCCTGTAACTGTTTTTCTCCTGAGAGCTAAAAGGAGATAATAAACAATGGTACCAAAAAGATTTAAAAATCCATATTACACTTTATGTTGGAAGTGTTCTGGGTGGTACTGGATGGAAAGAATGGGAAAATATTTTACCTAGGAATGCAAATTCTGTTGGCTATGCTCTGGAAACCATCTGGTCCTAAAAAAACTGAAGAACACGTTTCGTGGAGATTGATCCATGCATTTGGGATTTCAAATTGGGCTGGAATGCCAGCACATGATGAGCAGCTGAAGGATAATCCCACAGTGGTTTTAAGAAGCTGTTGACAGCTTCCTATAGAATTTGGTCTTGTCATTTATTTGCCTTGCAAAGCTGCAGGACTCCACCCCACAGTGTGACAGTGCCAGCCCTAAACCCACTGGGCTTGTGGATCCACTGCTTTGATTTTCACCTGGATTCAGCTGGAACTCTCCATTCCTGGGGCTGATGTTTTCCGTGTCATGAGAAGGACCACAGTCAGGCATACATGATGTTGTCAAAATGATAAATGGTACATGCAGCTGGTAGAGGGGCAGCTGCCAGGAGGAGGCAGTCCATCCTGGACAAGAATTAATTTGGGACGGTGCAAAACAAGCTGCCAAAGGTGGTCCCTGTATTGACTGGCCTTGGGAATCTGCAGAACCTGAGGCCCTTGCAGGTCTAGTCCATCATGTTCCATTTTTTCATGCATTTACAGGCCTTTATGCTTGTGTTCTTGTATATTTTTTTTTTCATTTTATTTGGTTAATTCTTGAAATGTTGACGTCAGCTCTTGCTGTCTTCCCTTGCCTGTTCTCGGTAGCTGCAATATTCCTTCTTTTTTTTTCCTTCTCTCAGTAGTCCTTCTCATTTTATTGGTCTCTATGTAATAGTTGCATTCACTCACTTCTATGTTCTTAGAGCTTCCCCAGTGTTTGGCTGTTTAATAATAAAACCCAGAAAAGTGGAGAATTAATAGGAAATTCTTTGTCATCATCTCTGTATGAACAGCCCAGGTAAAAGGCACCTTTTTCCTGTCACATGATGCACTTTCACCCTTCAATAATAAATCAGCAAAGCATCTGGCTCTAAAATTAGACTCCTAAAAATCTCTGGCTTGTCCTCAGAGGCATTGGTTTCACTAATGTCTAATGGAAATGCCCACAAATAACAGGAGTGTGACAGCAGAAAGACTGATAGAGTTAGCCCTGATATTCCAATGTGATTATTTTTAAAAATAAAATATTTTAGGGACTATCACAGCCAGACTGACCTCATATCAGGTGATCAGGATGAAATATTACACAGCTTTCGTTGGTCCATGACACTGAGGTGTCCAGCAAGAAAGAGAAAAAGGGAAATAAAAGCTATACCTGACATTTGAAAGTAACTTTTTGGGGTTGTATTCCAAACAGAACAGCTTAAAAAACGAGTTACTTCTTCTATTCTGAAGTTTTCCACCTGGGAGGTGGGAAATCATTCTCACTTCACAGGTGCACTTGGACAGGTGTCCAGGTATACCACACTGTGGAGACACAGAGGCATTTGAGAGAGATGGAAAAATTCGTGGATAAAAGGGAATATGACTCCATCAGGAGGCTTTCGCTGGGAGAATTTTAAATGAACAAATTCCAGCGGCATGAAGGTAAAATGCATAAAAGATCGCAGAATCATTAAGGTTGGAAAAGAGCTCTAAGATCATCAAGTCCAAGATGGAAAAATAAAAAAAAATTGAAATGAATGATGACCAAGGCACAGATCAATATTAATTTTTTTCCTTAATTCTTCAACAAAAGACCAGTAATAGCTAAGATACTGCGAAAGGATAAATCTGGGGATTTTTCTCTGAGCGTGGGGCTATAGATCGTGTTGAAGGACAGAGCTCCACATGATTCTGTAATGGTAAACAAAAAAGGTGGTCAAATTTGGACTGGAGATGGATAGGAAAATACTTGGGAGTGATGAGGAATTTGACTCTTTCCATCTTTTGCGCGTTTTAAGAGAATAATGTCAAAGAAACATCAGTGGGACAGCTGGAGAGAGGAGAATGCTCAGGAGAAACATGTGAGGGTGAAAAAGCACTTTATGGAGTCACTAATACAGAACCTGGTGTCAGGTCAGGTTGTCTGGGAGTTGAGTACTGGATTATTGCAGCTTTCCAAGGAAAAATCCGTAGACTTTGTGCAGGAAGGAAAGGAAAGGGCTGACTTCAGAGCTGTGGGAGACAACAACAAGAAGAGCAAGCTGGAGAAGCTGAGGGGGAACACAGTGAAAACCAGGCAGAAAACATGAAAAAAATGGCCCAAAACAAGGTGTGGAGAAAGTTTTATGTTTTCTTCCCATCTAGAGGATACTGAACGTTCAATTCATTGGGCTGGAAACTTCTTTATGTGAAGGAGGAGAAATGAAGGAGGAGACATGAGTTCTGTTGAGAGATACCAACACCTTGGACTGGAGGATGCATCACTGGAAGGTGTCACAAAGGGAGCTGGGAGCAATTCCAGTGGAATGGAGTCCTTAAAAGGAGAAGAGGAATTAGGAGAGCTTCAGTAAACGACACCTCGGACAAAAGGCTTTAAGGCAGGAAGAGTGGACTCGTTCCTGCACATGAGATCCACTCTAGTTGTATCCACTGTCTTTGAAGCAGTATTTTGAGGGATGAAATAAGACTCTTCATCCAGTTAGCAAATTCTTTTCATGAAAACATTTGGCTGCTCAGAAATATCTTTGTTTTTGCTGTCTTAACTTTCACTAAGAGTAATGAAGGAATAGTTAAAATAGTTCATTTCTATTGGAATTTTATATATATATATATATATATATATATATTTAGTATTGCTGAAGTCCCCTCTTGTCAATGCATACAGTTTTTGAAGGAAAACTAATTAAAAACTGAGCATTTAATAGCGATTACTGTAGTAGTGTAGCCTTTCAGAGTTAATTCCACTGTCAATCATTTCCATGAGATCCTTTTGTTCCTGTGTTGATGCCTGATGGTCTTGCAGTAGAGTGACACCTTAGTTTGCTGTCAAGTGCACAAAGAAAAGAAATAGATTATACATATTTTTTTCCCAAGCTGGCCCTGTCATGAGGATGCAAGGTGCATTTGAGGCAAAAATGTGATTTTAAAGTTAAAGGTGCTTCTTCTGGAGTTGGGAGGCTACTTGGAGATACATGGATGGTTTTGTTAGAATCATTGGAAGCAAGACAAGGGGAACCTTGGGTGGATGAAGGGCAGAAAATTAACCTGTTTGTTTTTTTTTTTTTTAATATTAAATAAGGTCACTCAATCTCTGACAGAACAGAACCTTTAGAAACAGAGAGGGATTTCCTTGGATATTGGGAAGGAATTGATACCTGTGAGGGTGGTGAGGCCCTGGCACAGGGTGCCCAGAGAAGCTGTGGCTGCCCCTGGATCCCTGGAAGTGTCCAAGGCCAGGTTGGACAGGGCTTGGAGCAACCTGGGCTAGTGGAAGGTGTCCCTGCCCATGGCAGGGATGGAACTTTATATGGTCTTTAGGATGGTCTTTAGTCCCTTCCAGCCCAAACCATTCTATAATTCTGTGAACTTCTGAGACTCTCTATTGAATAAACTTAGGAAAATCAAACACTTCAGGATTTTTTTTTTCCCTCAGAATATTCTATTTAGCTCATTAATGTAATGCATGTATTTTAAAAAGTTGGCATTTTGCCTTGGCAAATGGCTTGAAGATAAAAGAAAGTTTATTCCTGTAATTTTCCTCGCATGAATTCTTGTCATTTTGAATATCTTGAATGAAGTTCCAAATGTAATTTTCTATCCTTAAAGTCTTACAACACATCAGAAAATTTCCCACCAGAGTTGACTGTTAACGCTGAGCCATTTCTGCTCCGAGTGCCACAAGAACTTGAGCTGTTGAATTAACAGATGACATCATTGGATCTATGGATGTGGGGAGATTTATTTTTGTATATGGGCTGGGATCTGATTTCTTACTAATTTTCAGCTGAATTTTAATAATGGTGGAATTGAGAAGACTGGTTGTTTTCAAGCTGGAGTTCAGATCAAGTTAAAATGTGCGTGACTTCTGGGTGTGATCTTAATTCAAATCTATACATCTCCTGCTCCTGGCATCTTCCCATGAGTCTGGGGAGGAGAGAATGAAAACACAGTATTTTAAGGAGTATTTGGTGCTTATTAAAATTACACATACGCCCGCCTTCCAAAGAATCTTGATTTACTGCAGGTTGTTCATGTGTCGCATGCGGACATTTTTAGCGAGCAGATTTCTTATCCCTGCGAGAACAGGGAATGGCTTCCAGTGCTCCACGATCCGGGAGCACAAACGTTGCATCCATTGTAAAAGGTAGGGAACCATGAAATCTATAAAGCTGATTTGGCAGGAGCAGCGGCTGTTGGTGCCAAGATTTGGTTACTGACCCACAGTTTCCTGTTTGGAAATCTATTAATTGATTCGCAAAGAGCATCTTTTTGGAAAACAAGGATTCAGACAGGCTGGCACAGGCTGGAGCTCCGCCAAGACTGCTCGGGAAGGTTGCCATGCTGGGAGCGAGCGAGCGAGAGAGCGAGAGAGCGAGCGAGGCGAGGGAAGAAAAAAAGGCAAGACTTGGCACGGCTCAGTCAAATCAGCTTCTTTTGTCTGCTGTCTCGGCTTGAGCTTCGCGAAAGAAAACCGTCCTGGGGTACAGAAAAACTCACAACTTTTTTTTTTGGTTTTCAAACTTCCATCGCTTTTTAAGTCTCTTGGTCTCTTTGGGGAAGTGGTGGTGACATTAAATGACGTCCAGTTAGCAGTGAGTAGAGAAATAAAAGCTTTTAATGAAGCCACCACAATGTCAGTTTATACATATGGGAAATGCGATATTTGGTGATTTTTTTTTTTTCCTTATGTCTGATTAAACTCTAATGCAGCCGAGTAACTTGGAAGATAACAGAGGGAATGTGTAAATAAGAGGGAGAATTTTCATTTTTTGCAGCAAAACAAAAACTTTTCATCGACACAAACATGCTTTAAAACCGAACCTGACCTCCTTCGGAATACGTTCGGAACGGGAATTCCAGCGTTTCTCTCGACAGAAACGAACTTTTAATGGAACCTCCTTAAAGATTTCATCTGACCCAGCAGTGAAGTAAGAGTAGAGAGAAAGTTGTGACACCTCAATAGAAAAGTGAGTATGTTCTTAAAGCCACGATGTTTGTTTTTGCTGCTTGGTGCTGTCCTGGCTCCATGTCCCAGCCTTTAGGGACAAACCTGAAGACCCAGCAGGACACACCGAAGACACCCAGGCTATGCCTGAAGGGCAAAATCAGAGCGTGGTTATTCTGCTCCTGCTCTCAAACATTCCCTTCGGTGCATCTTCCTAGAGAGCATCTGAAATCGCTGAATTTTCTACTTTTAGAAGCGACAAGAGATGGAAAAATATCGGCTGCTGCCAAGTGAGGAATGTCTGAAGATGACACAGTTGATGGCATTGGATACGGAAAGTTCAGTTTGTAGTTACAGAACCTGTTTGCTGCAAACAGTGAGAAAATCTGCTCTTTTCTCAGGAATTAAAAGAAAATGGACTAAAAAAAGATCAGTGACGGCTGAAGCGTGGACACTTCACCATTTCAATAAAATGATGGACCTAAAAGTCCATTGTTTTCTCCAAAGGTGCCTGGATTTTCAGGAAGAGAGGTACCTGCCTTCTGATTTCCTGGGAGCAAACATGATCACACTGCCTATTAGGCCTGGATATGCTGGGATTATCCTCCTGCTGCTGAATAATCATCAGCATTATTATTTCAGGGAGTAACTGTAAATCGTAGATTTTTACGGCTCGGCTTTGCTTGGAGTAAGTATTACCCTATCCTTAAAAACTGGATTGTTCAGCCTGTGAGATGTGCAATTCCTGGCATGCTGCACAAGTACATTTCTCTCATTCTTCTCTGCTGGAGGGAAGAAACAACATTAATGGAAAGGTTTTTAATAGGAATGTGTTTGTGTTTGTGGCATTTGTATTATGAGACTGCTAAAATTAACTGGTCTTTTTGCTGATGTCAAGAACTTGGGTTACTTAATATTACATTAAATTGGTTTCTTAGCAAGATCTGTCTGATTTTTTTACTACATCAGTGAGCCTTTTGAAAGATGCTGTAGTTAAATAGTGGGTAAGGTGCTGTTGTGATTAATATTTGGTGCACTGAAACCTTTTAATAGGGTTTCTTAGGGAGTTTTGAAGAAAAATTTTGATTATTCACACAGCAACCCTGTCTTTCTAAATCCTTAAAAAATATCCTCAACAGCTGTGTGTGGGAATAGGTATCCCATGGGGGATTTCAAATGGATCCTGGGTGGAAGGGGAGTGTTTGGAGGAGTTGAGTTCTGTTCTCTGTGTGGTTCTTGTCTGTTGTTCCTGTGCAGGCATTGCCATGGGATGTGATCAGGGGTGTGCTGGGCTGAGTTTGCATCACAACAGTGCCCTAAGTTTGTCTGTCCATGGGGAATTCTGGAAGAAATTCCCTTTATTTCTTAGAAATCGTGTGCGGTCCCAAAGCATTTGCTGTTTTCTTTATTCGTGACATTCCAAACCAAATCTTTACTGGGTGCCCCTATTAAACTTCAGAAAACAACAGAAAACATTTATGGTGCTGCCTCTAAGGGGAATATTAAAATGACCATTACATTTCGAAGTGATACATTAAAATAACTATATTTCTCTCCAAAGTACCTAAATCATTTTGTAAATTCAGGTTTTAAACATGATCAACATGTGGGTGCTTGCAGTGCATTTATAAAGAGAAATATTTGTACAAATATTTCAACGTCTGTGGACACTGAAGTTATTTTGAAGCAGTTCCTACAACGTTGAAAACACTGTTTATCTCTGAAATATCTCGTCCAAATTTTGGGTTCCTTAATGAGATGCACACCACTGCATATTTCTTTTGGGCCGCATAATAGAATATTTTTCTTCCTGCTAAACTCTTTGATTTTAAAAGTTCATCCAAGTGGTGATTTTTCGGAAAATATCCCAACTTGGCAGTTTAAAAATGAAATTAGAATTGCAAGGTTTAAATGGTTGGAACCTGAACATTGGTTGGATTGCATGCAAATGGAATTTCTGGTGTAATTTGACATGGTTTATTGTATTTATGTATTTTCTTTATCAGTTGTAGTTTTCTGGGTACTTTGATTATTCATTGCCACCATTCATCTGTGATCCTTAATTATAGGATAGGTTTAATAACTTCATAAATGAACAATTTCTGTTTAATTCTTAATGAATAATTAATACCTATTTTAGATTGGATTGTACAGTTCCTTGATGTGGCATATTTCAGTGTGGAGATGAGGGTTGGTGGTTGGGGTTTAACTTCATTTTTGTTATTCAACCACAGATAATATTTCACATTAGAGCATCATGTTTGATACTGGGATGGGCCAATGCCTGATTGCACTTGTGGTGATTAATAGGACATAAACCAAGGTTTAGTCTGCTGTTTTAATTAGTGTCAAACTAGTTTGAGATCAAAACTGGCCTGGAGTGGGCTTAATTTGTGCCTTTTACATTGATATATTAAATAATTTTAAAATCAACGCTTTCTCTGAACCCATGTGGTTATTGGACAAGGAAGAGATGAGCAGTTCTCAGTATGATTGAGAACTAAATTCTCAGATTCTCCCTAAATATGGTTGTAGGACAATAATATAAATGTTGAAATGCAGTTTATGGAGGTATTTTGTGTTATTTTGCATGCCTATAGCCATGGGAGATTATCTTGATATTCTGCATATGGTAGAATTCCATGTGCTGAGGTGTCCTCAACATCTAGAAAAATATTAAAAAAAATTAAAAAGTTGTATTTGATATATATATATGTCTTAAGGCTCTTTCTATTTACCATTTTCTTTACCATTAATCCAGAATAATGGCTTATTTTGTAGTTCACCAGTCCAAAGTGTTTTCTCTTGGCACAGTGGGATTGGCTTGGGTGAAATTCCACTCCTTTATTATCTATAGGCCACAGTCTTTATTCATAACACAGAAATTTTGAGGAAAATCAATATTCTTTTGTCCACTGTAACTCTTAAAATATCATTTAAGTGAGTTGAGAAATTTTTGTAGTTGTTGTGGAGGAATAGACACCTTTAGGAGGTGATGAGGGAGGTTGTCCTATCAGTTCTGCAAATCACTCTCTCTGTTGGCTGTAAAATGTTGGAAAATAGAAGGAAAAATGGTGAGGGTATAAAAATATTAATTTGTAGTATTTTAAGAAATGTTATCTGCTATATTCTCATTTATTAATGAGGAATAGCTCACAGTTCTTTAGGATCTAACTGATTCTGATAATTTTCTTATTGAAATTGTTGTAGAAAGAATAGAAGCTTGTACTGTTAGTAATTATGGACATCCATGTTTTCCTATTTTTTTCTATAATTAAGTTATGCCCAGTGTACATCGGTTCCTCTGAGTCACTACAGCAGTTTTCCTATATTTATTGGATGCTATGGAATTGAAAGTGTTTTTAGGGCTAAATTACAGGTCAAGCAAAAAATTCCCATTATTGTCTTTCCTTTACATTTGTTTAATCACATTTTATTTTGCTAATATTGCCAGGATCAAGCACAGTCTTGGTGTCATCCTTTTTCCTGTTTGCTGCTGACTTCTACAACCTGGGTCAAATTCTGGTTTGTCTGAAGTTACAACCCATCAAATTTTGGGGTTTTAAAACAGGAAATGCACAGCGTTTGCATCACTCTTTGTCCCGTGTGCTCTTATCTTGTTAATCAACAGATTAATAGGAGAGAAATCAGGGAATACCCAATCTCTGATTTTGAGCAGGGACACCTTCCACCACCCCAGGTTGCTCCAAGCCCTGTCCAGCCTGGCCTTGGACACTTCCAGGGATGGGACATCCACCACCTCCCTGGGCAGCTGGTCCAGGATTGATGGTTCATACACTTCCAGATCCACAGTTTAGGAATTAATCAGATCCCAAGAAAAGTGTCTCCCTCATATGGACACAACACTTTTACTGGATGCCAAAAGCAACTGGAATGTCTGAAGAAACGTTTGGTTTGGTTCACTAAACTCAATGAAAATGTCTTCCATATACATTAATATTACAAGAATAAGAGAAGAAGCATGAAAGAACAATGTTTTTTCTCTGCTGAATTATAGCAAAGTGGCAAATTTCTTTGACAGTCTTCTTGGATTATGCGTGTAAGGGTTCCTGCTTTTTTCTCTGTCACATAACAAGGGTTTAGTCCTCATTCTCCAAATGTAAACTTTGGGTTTCAGCACTGAGAGGTTTCCATTGTATTCATTTTTCCATGCAAACCTTCGCCCCTTTTACACCTCAGCACAGCACCAAGTGTGCAGTGTAAGAGTAGGCACAGAGTAAAAGTGCTTTGCTCCATGAAAAATTCCTATATGGGTTTTGTTTTGGAAGCCCTACAGCCCTTTTTTTTCCTGTCCTAGAGATAGCAATAGGAATAAAGTCTGTTTCTTGTTCATCTAATGTACAGCAAGTAAAAACTAAGAACTCTTACAGACAGTACAGTGCTAAGATGATTCAAATTTTTGTTTTCCACAGACAGTGATTTTGGTAATTAAAATTCCATCCCAGATTAAAGCACCTGCAGAGACTGTGGAGAGGATAGACTGTGAGAAAATGTGTAGGTTCAGGAGGAGCATTCTGAGAAAAATAACAATTTCTTCTGACCTGTATTGACAGAAAAGGTTAAATATGGTAGGTTGGGAAGTTTTACACTGAATTGTAGGTGGTATCCTCTGATAAAATCCTCTCCAGGAAATTTGTAACCCCCTCTTGTTTTAGGCATTTCTAGGAGCAGCCTGGTGTTTGCCCGTGAGTTTCCATTATAATCTGTTCCCAGTTGGAGAGAGTTGCATTGCTCTGTCCTTGCTTGTGAATTGTTTGTTCACTGTTCATCTTCTTTCTGATCTCTGTAGGTGGGAAGGCAGGAAGAACCTCAAGGAAAGAGAGGATCTCTACTTGGTTAAACTTACTGCTTTCATTGACATGGTGGAATTATGGAGTGAGGAATCCTTTGGGTTAAAAGGGACCTTAAACTCCTCCAGTTCCACCCCTGCCATGGGCAGGGACACCTTCCCAGGGTGCTCCAAGCCCTGTCCAACCTGGCCGTGGACACTTCCAGGGACCCAGGGGCAGCCACAAATTCTATTCCAGGGCCTCCCCACCCTCACAGGGAACATTTCCTTCCCTGTATATAATCTAAATCCACCCTCTTTTGGTTTAAAGCCATTCCTCCCTCTCCTAATGGCTTCATTACCTACCTTTTATATGGCTTTTGTTTATATGTATGGGTTTATATTTATATTTTATAAGTCCTTCCATTAGTTGATCACAGTTGTGATGCATTTCAAGGGCTTGAGATGTTTTGTTCTGCTGCCATTACACTTCTGGCTCTACTTTTCTGTTTTTGTGTACCCAATGAAAAAACTTCATATAAATGAATTGTTGTAATGTCTGCTGTATTTATTTTTTTAAAAGCTATGATTAAACTGGTAAGCTCATAGTGTTGGTGTAATTTTGCATTTCAGATACATTCTGCTGTTGCAATAAACCCCATTGTCCCAGTATGATGCTTTTCCTTTCACGGGGATTCACGCTATAAAACATAATTCTTTCTCTTTGGTAGAAATTCATCTAAAAAGGGAACTGTTAAAAGCCAATATATTTGTAGTGAATGAAGCAGTTTTAGCAGAGAGAACAATGTGGTTCTGCAGCACTGTCTCACTTTCTCCTCTTGAAAATTGCTCTGGTGCAGGAGACTGTTGTGGCACTTATTTTTATAGTTGGGAAACATTATTCTTGTTATTTAATTCAGCTGCTGACATAATGAGTGCTCGGCTGTAATGAATATTTGATGTGTTTATGCTAATGTAAAGGGCCAACTATTGCCAGTTCTCTCCAACCTTTCTAACTTTTTAGACAACAATTTCAAGAGTGAGGCACTTTGCCCAATGTGTCTTGGTGAAAAGGGAGAATATTTTTATGAATGCTCAATTAACAACTTGTAAATTCATTTTCTTGTGGTCTTAGCTGTTATTCTGTAAAATTTTAACTTGAAATGGTCTCTTTAAAGTCTCAGGAGAGAACTGGGCCAGGATCAGGAATCTGAAGTGTAGGTGTGTGGGACTCATCACTCCTGTTTTCCCTCAGTCAGCAGCCAGAGCTGGGCATTTTTGGGCAGATTTGGTCATTATCTAATTCCAAGCTATTGGAGCTGCAGGTGGAGTAGTCCTCAGTAAAACACAGAATCTTCTAAATAATTTTCTACTAAAAGCAGCATAAGAAAGACACAGGGATATTTGAAAGGGTTGAGATGAGAGGACAAAGATGCTCCCAGGGCTGGAGCCCCTCTGCTCTGGGCTGTTCACCTGGAGAAGAGAAGGATCCAAGGGAGAGCTCAGAGCCCCTGCCAGAGCCTAAAGGGGCTCCAGGAGAGCTGGAGAGGGACTGGGGACAAGGGATGGAGGGACAGGACACAGGGAATGGCTTCAAACTGCCAGAGGGCAGGGATGGATGGGATTTTGGGTAGGAATTCTTGGCTGTGAGGATGGTGAGTCCCTGGCACAGGGTGCCCAGAGAAGCTGTGGCTGCCCCTGGATCCCTGGAAGTGTTCAAGGCCAGGCTGGACGGGGCTTGGAGCAACCTGGGACAATGAAAGGTGTCCCTGCCTATGGCAGGGGCTGGGACTTTAGGGTCTCTTCTGACCCAAACCATTCTAGTATTTTTTTGAAATCCTGCACCCACCTGTGCCAACCTGGGCATCTCTGGATTTTATGACCTTGTAGTGCCACAAGTTCACAATACTCTGATCACTCTTTGTGAACTTCTAGGGTTTTTTCTTAATTTTTTATTTAAAAAAAAGGAAGTGTTTCCTGTGCTCTATTGTCCTTTTTTTTTTCTTTTTCACATGAGACCGGTGTGTCCCTTGCATGACAAATGTCCTCACAATTGTCATTATCACAATCTCAGTGCTCCCAACTGCAGACGTCACCTTTGAGCTGTCTGTGACATCTGGTGAAATTTTCCTGTGCTATTTCCTCTCAGCTGTTGCATCCTCTGGGATAAGGCACAATCCCACTGGCAGGAATTATGCCTGATATTACTGGAAATCATTCCTGACCGTGTCTCATTGTGAAAGGGCACAGCCTTGTGCCCCAGAGTGGCCAGGCTTGGATAGACTTTGTGGCTTCCTTTGTAAGGAGCTCATTGAAACAAATCTTTTGGGTATTCAGCAGCCAAAGGTAGTTTGAAAAATAAAAATAAAAAAAAATTAAAAAAAAAACCCAAACAAAAAACCTAACAAAAACTATAATCAGATAGTGCAAAAAATGGAAAAAATGTCAGAAATAGGAGGAAGGAAACCAGGTAAAGAAAATGGGGGATGAGAAAAATGCTTTTAGGTGGAGTCTTGCCAAGAAGTGACTCCAGACAAGTTTTCATGGTCACTTTTGGTTTTCTATTAGGAACAGAAATCTGTTGGTTACACAGAGTTCTTTTACTCTGCACCATCGATTTTCCTTGCCTTCCATGCTTTGTAATAAATGATCTGCCTCCTGTTCTGGCAGGGAAAGAGAGTTTTATCTTTGTGTTCCTGGGGTATGAGGGAACAGAGCCAATTAAATTAATTTAATTTCGGGCAGCATATTAAGAGTCAGTAATCCTGTTGTATTATGGCTGCATGTCAGTTAAAGCTATTTGCACCTTCTACTTGCTTGGATTTTTTTTAGCATATTCAGATTTTTGTTTATGTTCAGGAATTTTTTTTTTTCCCCTTTGCATTTGGGCAACTGCAAGGTCCTTATATGCATTTAAAAATGTTCTTCACTTACTGGTGTGTTTTATTAAACTTTATCTTTCACATGGAAGATTTTATTTAAAGATGGGAGGGAGGTGTATGTATCTATACAGTATGTATATCTATCTGTGGTGAAAGACTTTTTGCTCCCTTGCTTCTTTGAGGCAATTAAACCATTTACATTTTTTCATAATAATCAGGTATTGCAAAGTTTGTTTAAAGAATCTTTTGTTTTTTTCTGATTAATTTTTCAAATATTCTGATGTTCAACTCAGTTTGTACACCTGCTTCAATTTGAGTTTCTGGGTGACATTTAGACCAAAAACTCTGTAATTATTTTCTAGCAAATAATTCCGATTTCATTTATAATAGTTAAAAATAAACCAGTGAAATGTGTAAAGTCCTTGTCTGCACATCCTGTAGTGAAACATTTCCTTAAAAGCCTGTGGTAGGAGCTGGAGTGTCTCATGTTGCCTCAAATTCACCGTTTTCCTTCTGCAAGTCATTTTTATGTATAACAAGTTTATAGATTTAGGTAGTGAATGCAGTTATTAGATTCTAAAAGTGCCTTTGAGCTTCAGGCTGGTTTTTGTTTAATGCTGCAATGAGGGATATGCCGACCCTTCGCTCACCTTTCTGAGGGACATGTGAAAATAAAATCTGATATTTGTGTGTCTCAGGATGAGACCTTGTGTGGTCTAAAAGTCAAAATACCTGATGGAAAACTTGGAGTGCACTTCCTGTGATTCTAAAACCATTAATGGACTGAAAGGCAGGACCTCCATTGGTCTTTCTGTTGCCTTGAAGAGCCACCTGCACGGTTTTCTTCATTTAGGATTTCTGCTGAAGCACCTGAGTTTTCTCCTGCCGCTTTCTGTCCAGATGGGGTCTTTTGTATTCCTGGGTTGAACACTCACATCTCAAAGTTCTTATCCTTAAGGATCCTCTAGAGATGGCAGCAGCATGGAAAATTCCTTCCTGTTACTTGGGAAGCTATGAGGCTTTGCTGGGAAGTCAGCTGAGATATTATGGAGAAATTTCTTCCTTGTGAGGTTTCCCAGAGAAGCTGTGGCTGCCCCTGGATCCCTGGAAGTGTCCAAGGCCAGGTTGGACGGGGCTTGGAGCAGTCTGGGATAGTGGGAGGTGTCCCTGCCCATGGCAGGGGGTGGGTTTGGATGATCTTTAAGGTCCCTTCCACCCCAAACCATTCCATGATTCCATGGTGCTCCACCCCAAAGACAGCCCCCACACATGCTGTGATTACAGAGGGGGAAACTGCAACATTCAAGGCAGTTGATGAAGATGTTCCCACCTTCTCCTGCAGCTCAGGGTCCAGCAAATAAACCCCACTTGCTGTATTAAAAACGTCCCAAATCCTGGCTCCTCGATGAGAAAATAAATGATACAAAAAGTGTTTTTTCCTCACTCCTGTGAGTGCTCAGAAAAGGACTTCAAACTTCTTGTCAGAGTTGAAGAGCTAAAAATACACCTGAAAATAATGCTTTGTATGGATCACCTGCAGATTCCATATTCCAGGCTGCCATTCCTAGTTTGGGAATCACAATTTAGGAGCAGTTAGAGGAATATCCTTCTCCAATAACTCACTATAATGTGCAATGACTTTAATATTGATGAAAAGGCTCCCTTAGATGATCCTTTAAATGGTTTTATTCATAACCTATGAATACTGCTTAGCAGTTTCAGATAAAATTGGCTTTATATAAAATTGAAGAGCCTGGGGAAAATGTTCTATATTGTTAACTCTGTTTTGGCTGAGTTGAAACTTGCACCTCACAGGTCGTACTGGGATTGGACTGGAATGGTGGGACATTTGTTATCCCCACACAGCTTCTGTCTGAATTACATAAAAACTGAGCTTTTTAAAATTAGTTTTGTTTGACAGTAAGTGAAATTAAACCCTTCTTCTCCCCTTCCAACCTGGGAAGTGTCACTTTCTTTATCTGATGATTTTTTTGATCAAGCAGTTGCAGATTCCAAAGTCCCAGTGCCTTTAACGGGACAGCTTAAGTGTTCATAAAGATGATTACAGAAATATTGTATAGTTCAAACATTGTGAAACCAAGCTATAATTTTGCCATTGGTGCCAGCAGCCATTGGTGTCCTATTCCAAAAGCAGTCCCATTCCTGAGGCAGTTGGAACCCTGCGAGTTCCATGCCTTTGGTAGCAGGAACAGGCTTCCAGGGCTTCCCAGATTTAATTTCTGCACTGTGACAAAATATTTGAAGCACATATGTTGAAAGTGGCTTTCACAGCCTGTATTTAGGCTTTGATTTTATTGGAAGGTGTGTGAGACTGCTCCTTTGGAAAATCAGGCTCCTCTAATTACGTAGGTAATGTATTTTAAAATGTTAGAGTCTGCCTGTGAATCATTTCTCTCCCATTATTAGGGGTGACATTTCCATTTAATTTCCCAGTGGGATTCCATTTAATGTTTTCAAAACAAAATCAGTTGACATCATATTTGTTTTGGTTGTTTGCCTTTACAAAGAAATTTTTATGAGAGGAATTGCAAAGTTTTTAAAATGGAATAAAGAAGAGTTTTTAGAGAGCAAATATTTGTAAAACTTCCACTTGTTATTTTCTTTCAAATTCAGTACCTTGAATAGATGTCAGACTCGTGAGGCAGCTGGGACATGTCTAAATATTCTCAGAAACAAAGGATTTGGGAGTCTGCTGAATTTTCTTATTTTGATCCTGTTCTCATCCAGTGAATTCTGCATATTTATTGCTGTGAATGGAGCTGGTGATTTGCTTTTAATTCACACATGAAGAATTTAGTCTGTCCTTGGAGCATCTTACCAGGCATGTTTTCTTTAAGCTGGTAAATTGAACTTCTGTTACATTGCTGCTCTGATGGGACAGACAGAGGATGTTCTGGATATGTCTGTTCTAAATAAAAGTGATTTTTGACCCCGAGCGCACGTGGCACAGCCTGGAGTTGTCACACAGGTCAAGGCAGGGTTCAGCCAAGGGGACAAGACTCTGTGTTCTCCAAATATCTTATTTTTTTTTGTATAGGACAAAGGCTAATTGTGGCTTGAAGTTTTATCAGCCGTCACTAATAAGATTCTGGGATATATTTGAGTCTCTGCCTTGTTTTGCGCTTGGTGTATCGAATATAAAGTGAAACTGGATTGTTAAGAAATTGTAAATAAAGAAAAATGCTTCTGCTTTTGGGAGAGTGTGAAAAGGGAGGGGGAAACAACATGTGAAGAATAAGAGAGACATAAAATCTTAGTATGCTGCTTATTAATAGGATTTATTGCTGCTATTTGTAATAACCCCGAGTGAAAGCATTTCTTTTATGTCGCGTGCTTGGTATTTCCCAGGAAATTAGAAGAAAAACATCAAATGTGTTGCTTTCTACCCCACATCTCCTTTCCCTTCCCTGATCTTTTTTACTTGGGAGGTTTTAAACATTTATGGGGGAAAACCATTTTAAAAAGGGCATGTAGCACCAAGGTAATAATCACAGAGCTGTGCTGCTTTATGGGGCAATAATCCAGTTGCCTTGTTTGAAAAAGCTACTTGGCCTTCATTCTCCAAGGCTTTTCCTTAGGGAATGGGGCTGGATTATTGCCTTGTAAAACAGTGCTGCATCCCTCTTGTTGATTAATTATAAATCTCTGCTCATGGAGTACTTTCTGTTTTACAGCATTCCCATCCCTTTCCTTCATGGCTTTGTCCTGCTTTCTGAGAATTCACAAATAAAAGCTGAGTCTTTCTCGATTTGTGGCACTCGAACGTTAATCTCCAGTCTGGGAGTTCTTCTGTGAGCATGTTACACATTTATTTTCTCCAGATAAAGGGGAAGCACAGTTAACTCCATTACAAGTTTCTACCACACATCCACTTCTTTTCTGCAGCCACTGGGATGTATAAGCCTGTAACAAATAAATGTTAGCAAGGAGCTCAAGTAGTACCACCTATATGAATTTCCTGAATCTCTTTAGGTTAGAGCTGGGAACATGATACTTCATGGTGCCACCATCAAGCTCTTGTCATTGTTAGCACTAGGATGGGTGTTGAACTCCTAAATGTTGTTGATTGATCTTTCTGGCCTCTTCCATAAAATGTTTAAATCTTTTTCCACTTTCTGAGCTTTCTGGGAATGGGAAGGAGCAGTCCAGAATTACCTGAAATAACAAGAAGCTAGACACAGCCATGCTCATGTGGTTGCTGGCAGGACATTTTCCAAACTCCAGGTGAGCTGTCCGGACAGTCAGGTTGGAAGTGTTGCCAATCAGGGTTCCAAATTGATAGACCCTGTCCAAATTGGAAGATTATGGGATTTGTAACATCACCTGTAATTTGTGTGCTGAAGAGGAGTGTGAGTAATGTTCTGATGTCTTTTTCGAGGGGTGCCTGCTCAGTGTACAATGAGGGAATGGGTATTTTCGGATGTCACATTTGTGATTTGTGCTTGGCAAAGGGGCCATCACCATTCCTGATTTATGTATCAGCCTCCATACAATGGGCACTATGCTTGAAAATAATTTGGAAGCTGAAGCTGTTGTGTGTGACCAGCAGCTTCCTGAGCCGTGTTTGATACGGAGGATTTATCACACCTCCAGCTCTACATCAGCGATTATTATGATTTTTATTTTTTTTTTATGAACAGCAAAAGCATGACAGGGAAAAGCGTGATTGCATTAAGGAAAATATTCTTCACAGTCAAGAGTGTGAATCACCAGCCCTGGAGAATTTGAAAACTTGTCTGGAGGTGACCCCGAGCAGTTGGATTGAATGCTGGATGTGTCCCACTCTGAGCAGGGGCTTGGGCTCACACCTCAGTGATCCTTCCACACTGCATCCTTCAGTGACTGAAAGTAGGATTCCAGTAAATTTCTTCCATGTCAGACAGCTTTTCTGTGTTCTCACTGCTTGTGGGAGCCATCTTCTCATTCTCCTGCTTTAGTAGTTCACGAACGGCTCAGCCATGTGGAGAAACTTCTGGATAAGTTGGAGAATTCATCCTAGGGGTCTGTGTCTGTGGGACAGGCACAAGTGTTCTGCTCCCTCAGTTTTAGGGGCTCCACCAGACGTTGGTGGAGTCAGCTGCTCTCAATCCAAACATTACCAGTAAGGTGAGAATAGAGTGGGGAAACTTTTCAAATACAAATGACAGAAGGGAGCTCAGCCCCGTGCTTGGTTGACCCATCCCAGGATCACACCTGGAATACATTTCTGTCTATGATAGGCTGTGTCATCATAGTAAATGAGTTTTCTGGTTTTCAGTGTCTGACCACTGTTAAATTCGTTCAGCTGACAGAGCACTACAGTGATACTCAAAACAGCTTTTGGGGAGGTTCCTGGTCCTTACTGACACTTTCTGAGTAGAAAAACACACAGTCAGTCTGCAGGACTCTCTTGGATCACAAAATCATGGAATGGGCTGAGCTGGAAGAGACATTAAAGATCACCTCGTTCCAAACCCTTTACATGATCAGGGACACCTTCCACTAGACCAGCTTAGATCTAATGTTTAAATTTCCTTAAATTAGGATTTTTCTCCCTTTTCTTTCCTCCTCAGCTTCATGATTTTGTGTTGGTTTGTCTCTGCTTCTGTTCCTGACAGCTCAGTGACCTCACACACTGAGATCACACAATTTTTTTGACACTCCATATGCGAGAACCTCTTGTGCTTGCCTGAATTACAAGGAGGTTATTAACTCCTGGTGGGGTCACGCCTCCTTCTCACCCAATAAGGCAGAGCACAGGTTTCGCAGTGACATTCTGTGCCCTGCTTTTTGTGGTTTTTATAAATACAGGCAGTAACAAATGGGTGTTAGAGACACATAAATGGGAGATTACTGTGTCCTGCTATTGATTATTTTGTTTGAGACCAGACACTGACGATTCACCACCTGATGGTGGCAGTGAATTTTGGGTGCCTGATCCTCAGTTTTGTTTGTGAGGGAATTCATGATACCTCTAGAAATTCTTGATGTTTGTATGCTTCGCAGTCTGCCATTCTCTGTGTGAAATGGTAACAGCTGTGATCCCCAAGAAATGAGAATTTTTCAGTTCTTTGGTTTAAGTGATTGGTGCTGATGACTCCTCACTTTTACCAAGGTCTTTGATTCTTGAATATTAGAGAATCACAGAATAGTTCAGGTTGGAAGAGACCTTTAAGATCATCAGCTGTTAACTCAGCACTGCCAAGCCACCACTGAAAAAAGGTAAATATTTCTCAGTTTACCCACATAAAACAGTCTAACGCTAATAATACCAAAAGGGTTTTTATGAACAGTGCATGCTGATGAATGGTGTTGTATTATTTACAATTATTAACAGTTGTTTAATAATTTATACTGTGCATTTCTATTTTTACTGTGACTAACTTTTGGGTAGAATAGATAAACATATTGAATAATCAAAGAGATTATTTACTAACAAGTAGAATTAGGAGGAATGCATAGGTAGGAGGATGAGTTTTGGGAAGCAGCAGGAGAAGGTTACTGTGTCCTTAAAGGGCTGAATTACTGGTTTTGATTGCAGCAAATCTCTGAAAAGGTTTCTAATGAAGAACCAATTTAAATTTAGAAAAGAGGAATCTTCAGTGCCATCACCTGGTTTGGGACATGCAGGTTAATAAATATTTTTCCTCTGTGTATCCTCGAGAGAGGCATCCCTTAAAAATGAAATACATTCCTGCACCCCCACCCCCTAATTTCGTGTTGTTTTGTGCAAGTGAAGTCAGAGCAGGAGGGGGTTTTAACTTCACTTAGAGAAATAATTGGTAGGATATATGATGCAAATGAATTGGCTCAAATTTTCCCTTAATGTACCTTGGCTTCAATTCTCCTGCTGCCCTTCTGAACTGTAGTTATTGTGCTGGCACTGGAGGTACCTTTGAAGAGGCAGAGCTGCCTGTGGCAGTCGAAACAAAATCAGAAGAACATTTAAATGATTAATTAATGTAATCTAGTGTCTGTTTTACCAAAGGCTTTCGGGGACTTTTTGAGCTCGATTAATGAGAGAAATTCCAGCGGCAGCTTTGGAGAATGGGTTTTTGAAAAGTGGAAATGACACAGCTGCTGCAGGGGAAGTGATCAGGCACCACTTCATATTAAACCACCCTCTGAATTAGGAGTAAGGAAAAATATTGTCTAAAAGCTTTTGCTTTTCAGTTAATTATTGTTTAGTGTTTGTAAAAATCAACCTGGTACAGAATTGCTTTAGAGCTGTAAAGTACAACAGGACATAAATCTCAACTGTATTTATGAGTTGTAAGTGTCCACATTCCTAAAAGGGATTGGGCAAACTCATGGAAGAACCATGGGGGGATATGGCATAGAGGTGGAAAATATTCTAGTAAGTTACTCTTCTCTTGGAGGGAGAGCCAGGGACCAAACTGACTTCTAGTTCAACTTGGCCTATTGTGTGTTTTAGGATTCAGAAATACCTGCAATCAAATGAGGAAGGTAAAAGAAGTAAAAGTGTTGAGATATTTAAAATCTAGAAATATTTTTACCCGTTTAAAATTGTTGTTATCTTGCTTAAATTTGAAAGCAGACAGCGATGAAATAAAATAGCATTATTTCATACTGTTATGGACAGGTTAAGGATTCTGTAAGTTTTCATACTTCAATTCCTTGCTCTGAGCAAGGCAGCCTTCAAAGTTTGGGCCTTGCTCATTGACCTCTGAAAATCTCCAAGGTTTTAATCCCATCTTTAGGCACCTTGTTCTTGTGCTTAACTCCTTCCATTGTGAAGAACATTTTCCTTTTCTGGAAAAGGAAAATTTTCTTGCTGCTGATAATTTTGTTTCAAAAACATACAACTAATACTTGTGAAGCATCTGCAGGGTTTTTTGTTGTTGTTGTTTTTGTTTGTTTGTTGTTTTTGGTAATGATTTATTTAAAATGAAAACTAAGAAGGGAAGGTTTGCACTGTGTTGAGTAATCATAGGTTAGAAGAGTGGTCTGGAGATCTGTGGAGGTGAAGTTGCCCACCCATCTAAATATAGATGGCTCTCTATCAAAAATGTTTTATTTGTGGAAAGTAAAAGTAGATTTTTTTTTTCTGAGCTGTCTCTATTAAGAGAGCTTTTAGCAGCCAGAATGTCAATGACAAAACGAAAACATGATGAAAAAGTATTTTGCAATACAGGAAAAAATGGGCCTGCTATAACCTGGCTCTATGGACTAAGCATAAGAATGTTAATTTAAAAGATGTGCTAATTATTATTTCTCTTTCAAGAATAGAGGCAACAATATTACCAAAGGTGTGGCTGACAGTCAGGGACAGAATAAAGAATTGGAGGCTGAATTTAGAAGCAGGATCACTGAGGTTGGAAAAGAGCTCCAAGACCATCGAGTCCAACCTGTGACCGATCCCCACTTTGTCACTGAGTGCCACATCTGTCATTCCTGGGCAGCCTCTCCCAGTGCATGACCACCCTTTCCAGGAGGAAATTCCTCCTGATGTCCTGAGGTAAAGTGATAAAGGAGTAAGAGAGCTGGAAAAGGTGCTAGGAATGAACCCCCAGGCAATCTGAATGGAAGAGTGGGAGAAGGGAAGGAAGGAGGATGACTTGCAGAACTCGGGTGAGGAATGAGATCGTGGGGCTTTCGGGGAGCTGTGACACAACTGGGAAAAGCAGGATGGAGACGTGGAATTTTAAAGGGATGCGTTTTTAGGCCATGAGGCACAGAGGAAAGCCACCAAAAGAAGCTGAAATGTTCCCTCCTCATCACTGACCACACCATGAGCAGACATTTCCCCTTGCTGGAGTTCCCAGTACCCCCAGTGTCCCCAGCAGGACCTTCAGATTCCTCCTGGAAACAGAACTGATCCCTCAACAATCTGTGTATACATGAGCAGCAGGTTTGTTTTTAGTTTGTTTCATGAGTACCTTCCCCAAGTTAGAGCATGTCATGTGCCCACATTTTTAATATGAAGAGTTTTCACTAAATGTGAAAAGCATCTTTTTTAAGGCTTGCATAAAATTCTGTATTTGAATACAAAGCAGCTGCTTCCAGGAGCCATAAACCAGCCCCAAAGCACCAAGGAGGTTCATTATTCAGCCCAGGAACATTCATGCTCCTCATGCTCACAAATTCAAGCACAAATGGCCTCCCTCTGGCCTTTGGTTTAGTGAAGGCTCTGCTAACTACAGATCTGTTTCTTCATTGACTCCATAAACACCTGGATTTATCCTGGTTACCAAGCCAGCCCACCTTGTTCCTTGCATTGTAAATGCATGCAAAACCTTGATTTTGATTATGATTGTGATAGAGAAGTAACAGGTTAAAATATCTGTAATTAGCTTCACCTTATCCACAAGCACCCAAAGGTTCTTTCATCCCTTCTCTCGAGTTTCTGTTTAAAATTACTCTTGGTCTGTGTCAGGGGGTACCTGCCAGGACAGCAAAGGATGAGCTGTGCTACCTAAAAATGTTCCCTGGTTTGTATCTGTCGATGATAATTCTGCTATTGCAGCCTGCAAGAGAGATGGAGAGAGACTTGGGACAAGGGCCTGGAGTGACAGAACAAGGGGTGATGGCTTCAAATTGACAGAGAGCAGGGAGAGATGGGATATTGGGAAATAATTCCTGGCTGTGAGGATGGAGAGGCCCTGGCGCAGGGTGCCCAGAGAAGCTGTGGCTGCTCCTGGATCCCTGGAAGTGTCCAGGGCCAGGCTGGATGGGTTTGGAACACCCTGGGATGGTGGAAGGGGCTCTCTGCCCATGGCAGAGGGTGGATCTGGGTGAGCTTTAATGTCCCTTCCACCCAAACCAATCTGTGACTGTGCATCACACATTCTTCAGTAGTTACCAAGCCTTTAAGACATCGAGTTACTGTGTTAGAATTTTTTTTCAGTTAAAAGACATTTATTTGACATCATTTTAAAGGTACAAGTTGTTTTGATCATTCTTTAATAAAGATAAATTTAATATAATATCCATAATTATTGATGATTTAGAATTGTAGTGTCCTAGCTGCTGAAATCAATTAAAAAAAAAAGGTTGTATACGGAGAAATCTACTTTTCCCTGCCTATGTATTCATTTCATGCTCTTACTAATTGGGAAAACTGCAGCCATATTTTTTTTTTAAAGTCTTCACTCCTCTTTATTTGCTTAATACTTTTTCAATATTTTACTACTTTTTAAGTGGGATTGTTGGGGTGTCCTGTGCACGGCCAGGGGTTGGACTTAATGATCCTGGTGGTTCCTTCCAACTCGGGATTCTGTGATTCTGTGACTCACTTTGTACCAGATTAAAAGAAAGCTTCTACATGTCCTTTTATACCAGTGGGTTATAAAGTCCCTGAATTCCTGATTTCTGCTCACTGCCCAAATGGGTCTTGAGATTAATTTGATTAAGTTCATTACTTTATTAGGATTTTAAGTTTGGCTTAATCTACCTCATGTTTTCACTCTTGTCTTACAGCACAATCCCTGCATAATGGATGCTTCTGAGCATTAATATTAAATATTATTTAAACCTGCATTTTAAGGCAAACTGTATTTTAAACAAAGCAGAAGCTGCACGTACGGAGACATAACCTTTGCATTTGATATCTGTAGTTACTGCAAGCATTTGGGGATGTTAGAAAGTTCTTGTTGATAAACTCAAATGCTGGAATAATCTTGATCTCTCAGCTTTGTACCATTTCATGCCATGCTTGGCTTAAGGGGCTTCTCTTGCCCATTTTGCATATTTTTTTTAAAAAAAAACAAGTCACACAAACTTACTCATGGATCCAGAGGGGAATTCTTTTTAATGAATGGAAAGCATTTTGTCCTTATTTACATTTTGCTCACTGATTTTCTCTGTCCGAGTAAAAATGCCAGTTTTTAGTCATGGTTTAGATAAGGGGACCAGGAACACTGTCAGAATGGGGACGAGCTCTCTGAGAATCTCTTCCTGCTGCCGATCTGGGGAGTTCAGAAATCGTTCTGCACTTTCCAAGACTCTGTTTTGAACCACGAGAGACATTTCAAAGAACTCTCCCCTTCTCACAGGGGTATTTGCTTAATCATCTTTGCTGGAACAACATCCTTTGGAATGCTAATGAATCCTCAGCTCCGGGAGGTTCTTTGTACAGAGTTGCTCTACATGAGATTTAAAGCTGTGAAAAGCACGCACAAGGAAATTTAACCCCCAAAACAGGGGCCAGCCCCGTTCTTGCTGCTCCCTGACATGCAGGACATGAAGAGGTGATCGACTGAAATAAATGCTTTGGGGTTGAAGAGGGACAGGCTGAGTTGTCACTTTGCTCTGCTGGGTGTCTGCAAAGCCCTGGGATGATGCCTTTGTAGGTCCACATTAATTACTCAGTAATTATACAATGAGTGAAATAAATAATTTTTGAGAGAAGATATTAGAAGGGATGGCGTATAGCTGTACTTTTCATTGGGAAAAAAATGGGCTTTCCTTTAAACTCTCCTCTTTTGCCAACTTTCATGACTTTTAGGAATTCTCCTTTTTGATGCATCAGCTTAGGGTATCAGAGAATCGTGGAATGGTTTGGGTTGGATGGGACCTCAAAGCTCATCCAGTTCCACCCTTTTCCATGGGCAGGGACGCCTCCCACTGTCCCAGGTTGCTCCAAGCTCTGTCCAAGCTGTCCTTGGACACTTCCAGGGATCCAGGGGCATCCACAGCTTCTCTGGGCAACCTGTGCCAGGTGCCACCACCATCATAGGAAAGATTTCCTCCTCACATCTCATTTGAGTCTCTCCTCTTTCAGTTTAGAGCAGTAAATAAAACTGGTCAAAAATAAGATTACCTGAAAATTCAAAGAGGATTTCCGAAAATTGCAAACATCAAGTTCTGGACTGGCTTTCCAAAAGAAGTAATGAGGCAAATCATATAAATGTTGTATAAATTAAAGGACATGGGCATTGCTGGGAGCATGGGATTGCCTCAGTGACCCAGATGGTCCCTTCCTAATATAATAACAATTAAACAGTAGCTGGGAATATAAAATAATTTCCAGTGTGAATTGTGTTTATCGGACTATCCGTCTTTTTTTTTTTAAGAAATTATTTGGCTCTTCAGCCTTTATGAATAGTACAACTAGGGGCTGAAGATAAAATTTTAACTCATTGATGAAAATATGCTGCCATTCTTTGGGAGTCTTGAGATGTGCTATTATTCCATTTGATAGTTGTGGAAAAATACCTTGGTGAATAAAAGTATTTTTATTAAATTCCTGCTATCATATCTCCCTTTTTACATTTGGCAAGGATTAATATTACTCCATCGTTTAGTCATAAAAGAACAGGTCCTTGTAATGAACTGTGGCAGGGGAGAGGTGAAGGAGAGCTTTGATAGACAGATCTGATATAATGACACAGAAGATAACACACAATCCACGGTCCTCATATCTTGATCTTTTATATATGTTCAGCTGCAGGAAAAATGGAGGGAAAAAAGCTTTTTATTAAAAGAAAAAAAGCACTAAGACAGTTTGATTGCAGAAAACTGGCTTGAATTACTGCTGTGGAGGAGGAGAGAACATGTGTGACCAACTGACCCTCTTTTCCTCCTTGTGGGGGAATGGGAACCTTCTCTCTGGCCACTGGAATCAGATGGAGGAATAATTTTGCTGAGATGTCTTCCAAACTGTTCATTTATCCTGCTGAAAACTGGGAAGACTTTGGAGAAGACAAAGGAGAGAAGATTTCTCCTTGGAAGTGTCCAAGGCCAGTTTGGGATGGGGCTTGGAGCAACCTTATCTATGGGAGGTGTCACTGCCCATGGCAAGGATTGGTGTTGGATGATCTTTAAGGTCCCTTCCAACCCAAACTATTCCATGATTCTGTGACATTAAATATCTGGGCTATTTTGGTCATATTTCTTTCTTACTTCTTCTTCATTTCCTTCTACCTGAGGTATAAAAAAAATACTTCCAGCTTGTAGCTCTGTGTTAGGACCAGACAGAACATCTGTGATTGTCCCACACATCTGTCCCCGCTGTTCCCAGGAACCTGTGCTCCAGCTGAGCAGCCTCAGGGAAATTTGAGGGAAGGATGGCATGGACTGAGAGAAACAGAGCAGTGAGGGTTCATGTAACTTTTTCCCCCTGCCCCTGCTTTTCTCGGGCAGGGGTCAGCTACAAGGTATGTAAGTGCTGGCCCATCAGGCTGTCAGCTTTGTTTTGATTTCATCTTTGCTTACAAGGACCTTCTTCAGATGACATAAAAAGTCCGGGAAGCAGCTTAGACTTTTCCACAGGCTTTGTTCTATGAAGGGAGGTCGTGCAGGAATTCAAATATATGGGGTACTACATGTACTTTTATAGGGTTCGGGGGGGATTAAAAGTAAACCAAAAAGATACAAAGTTCTTTGTGTAAAACAACCAATTATAAAGAATCAGATGTAACCAATAAAATTCTAAAAGAGGTAAGAGAGGGTCTACATTTTTCTAACATGAGTCATTTCTGAGTACATGGTTTTTCTTATCTCGGAGAGAATACCAAGGGGGCCTGACAGGGGTATGTGCAGAGGGATTCCTCTCCTATACAGGTTCACACTGGTGGAGAGGCAGGAAAGTTCGGTTCCTCTGCTCCAGGGGCTCTTGTCACATGGATAAGGGTGTCCTTGTGGTGTCTAAGTTCGGTCTCAAACTCCATTTGCTTCTCCAGCAGAAAAAAAAAAAAAAAAGAAAAAAAAAGATAAAAAAAAAGGGTCCAATGACATTTGGAGAGGAGCTGTGATCAGTGAAAAAGTAGAGGGAGCAAAGCTTGCAAATAAATAGGAAACCCATCCCTGGAAGTGTTCCAGGCCAGCTTGGACAGGGTTTGGAGCATCCTGGGGTAGTGGAAGGTGTTCCTGCCCATGGCAGGGCGTGGAACGAGGTGATCTTTAAGATCCTTGTGATCCAAACCATTGTGGAATTCTGTGACTCTCTAAGATGTGAAGCCAAGCCAGGCTTTCCAGATAAAGGTTGTCCTACACACAGCAGTGACAATGAATTGTCGTTCGGGGCATTGTCCTTTCTTTGCCCCCTCCTTCAGCGTGAATCTCCAAAATTCACATTTTAGCTTCATTCTCACTCCAAAAAAATTGTCAGAAATCTGAAGGTGGAAGTTCAAATCCTCTCCAACCTTCCCAATCCAATATTGTACTTCCAAGGAAATATTTTCTTCTCAAAAATTGTCTCCATTTGTTCTCTCCTAGCTCAGCTGTTACATTTTAATTTGAAGTGTCACTCTGGAGCCAAAGAGCTGCCTGGTTTTGAAGACACCAAGTTTCTATTTGCTTGTGATTTTAATCTCCCTAAAACTACCAAAAGGATTATTTTAACTCAGTACCCTTTGTTTCTTTTGTTTAAAGATGTGTTTAATTATTCAAAAAACTTTTTTTGATGATATATTATCATTAAAATAACTGTATTAAACTCAGTATCATGAATAATTCATAATCTAATTTGGAAAAAATGGCCATGCAAAACTCCAATAATTAGTTTTATGTGATAGGAAAAGCATTATTTTCATATTTAGACAGCAAGTGAATATTTATTTAGATACATCATTCATAGTGTACTAAATTATGGCAGAAACTACTGTTTGTAATTTAAAAAATGACAAGTTAATTTGAAAGCCAGGTCTGAGATGCAGACTCATACCTTGCAAGCTACCTGATAAAATTGATTATTTTGTATATTTATGCATTTGCTGTTAAATGGGTGGTTTTCAAATGTGATTGCACACTGAAATGAGACTTGAGCCCACGATGTTCCTTTCTATGATTTTTTTTTTTTTGCATTTATCTGTGAGATCTGCAGTAGTAATATCTGTAATTTTCGAAGGACACAATGACAATTGTCATTAATTCCCTCCAGCCTTGTGGACAGCATTAAGGAAGCTGAGGGATGGTTGGCTGGAGTCATGGCACACCTTTCAATACATGAATTTCCTGGATCTGGGATCGGAAGCTGCCTAATTCCTGTTGCTCTGCACTGTCCTAGGTCTTCCCTAAGGAGTCTGTCTGGCAGTTTTGAGTCCAAATCTCTTTTTTTTTTCTCTTATTAACATTTAAAAAATCTTCTTCCTTTCTCAGAACAAATCTGTGTGCTGAGGGAGTGCCCTGAACCCCACATTTCACAGAATCCTGGATTTCTGTCAAATCAAAATGTGTGGCTTTTATTTTTATTATTATTTTTCAATTTGATTGATCACCACATACAAAGCAAATAAGAAACAACCAGTTTGATTTCTTGAAGTTGTTAGTGGCAAGCCTTCCAGGCTTGTACAGGAAGAAGGGCACTGATATTTTCCCTGTTGTCCTCATTCCTTGTGCTGCTGGGTGTTCTTCCAGGTCCTGGTAAGATAAAATGCGATCATCACTTGAATTTCAGCTTCTGTGCATTTTCCACATGATCCAATTAAATTGTGGAGCCCAGCTTTGCATCCTGTTCTCTGTTTTGGCAAATTCCTTTGATCTTGGCAGTCAATGGGAATATGTTCATAAAACAGCTTGAATAATAAATAGAATACAGTTATTTATTGATTTATCACAAAAACAGAGGTTTTAATGAAGCAGATGGAGTAACTTTCTGTTTTTGTACATTAAATTATGAAAGTCTAGTTGTGCTGGGTCGATAAAGGTGGCTCTCGTGAGCTGTAAAACGTGGAGGATTGGGAGGTGAAGTGGGACCTGCAGCATTGGCTGAGCAATTCCATGGCTGCCATTAGCTGTAGCTGCAAAGAATTTAAGCAGACTCCACCAGACAGGTGCTGGGTTAAAATGAAGCACAGAATAAATTCTTGGGCACAAAATAGGGCTGAGATCCTGTCAGAAAATTGGAATGACATAACTGAGTTGGTATCAGAATGGGGACACCCAGCAGGATTGCTGGGATGGATGTGGACAGGAATAATTCTGGCATTTCCCACCTTCTGTGCACCTGATTTTGGGATTTTAACGTGACTTGAATGGATTATTTGAATAGAGCAATGCTGTGACAAAGGGCTTCTTGAAATGCTGCCGGTGACTCAGAGCAGCCAATAGAATTGTTATTCATATCAGAAAATCATGGAATGATTTAGTTTGGAAAAGCCCTTTCAGACCGTTGAGTCCAAGTGTTCTCCCAGCAGTGCCCCAAGGCCACCACTGACCCATGTCCCCAAGTGCCACATCCACAGGGCTTTTAAATCCTGAGGTGGGGACTCCACCACTGCCCTGGGCAGCTGTGCCAGGGCTGGACAACCCTTTGTGTATTCTGACCTCTGCTCTGGGAGAACTGAGGATGTTCACCTGGAGTAGAGAAGGCTCCAGGGAGAGCTCAGAGCCCCTTCCAGAGCCTAAAGGGGCTCCAGGAGAGCTGGAGAGGGACTGGGGACAAGGCATGGAGGGACAGGACACAGGGAATGGCTTCCCACTGCCAGAGGGCAGGGCTGGATGGGATATTGGGAAGGAATTCCTGGCTGTGAGGGTGGGGAGGCCCTGGAACAGGTTTCCCAGAGAAGCTGTGGCTGCCCCTGGATCCCTGGAAGTGTCCAAGGCCAGGCTGGATGGATTTGGAACAAACTGGGATAGTAGAAGATGTCCCTTCCCGTGGTAGGGGGTGGAATGAGATGACCTTTAAGGTCCCTTCTTACCCAAAACATTCCATGATTTGAATAATTTGAGTATCAGGGATGTCTGACTCAATGGTGGACGTTGCACTCAGTGTTTTTAATATGAGGAGTGGTGAGACCTTAGTTCTTATGCTTCTGTATTGAAATACAGCTGTGTGCTTCTAATTTACCTCAAAATCTATTAGAAGCTTTCAGTTAAGTGATTGAGTTCAGCACAGCTCTGCACCTTTAGAATTCTTTCCCTGTATTTAAGATCTTTTTCTGCTGGAAGTGCTTGAAATGATTTAACTGGGTCTTAATTACTCTTAATATCTTGGGCTTTTGATCAAATTACCTGGGCATACCTGGGTGATTGGCTTGGGAACTAAGGTAGAGATGTTGTAGATTATTGTTCTGGGAGTGCTGCAAACAGTGCTGGAATATCTCAGTTATCCCTTAGCATTTTTGTTTGCTTTTTTCATTTCCATAATGAATTTAGGACCATTCATCAGTGACTGTCACCTGGCTTAAACACCTGGAGTTTACACTTTCTTCTGTCACCTAGGCAGACCTACTCTTGTTCTTTGTACTGTGGCATTTCCTCCACCACGGAGGAGGCTATAAAATGTTAGCAAATAATTTTTTTTCCCCTCAGTTCTGTGAAAGGCACCATCAGAAGAGTCTGCACAGCGGGTGTGACACCCTCTGCAGCTCCATCTCCTGCTCGGAGCAGGGCCTGCTCACTTCATCAAAGCTGCTCTATGCAAACTTTTGTTGTGCTAATGCAAACTCCCTCAGGGTTCTCTCAGGCACCAGCACTAATTTTAACATTTTGGCTTCTGCACTGCTGGATTTTGTGTATGTCACCTAAAAAGCAGTAAGGATTTTGTTTCTTGTTTCTTGATTTTTTTTTTATCATTATTGCTGGTTCTTTGTTCCTTCAAAGGCTTTTCAAGGCATTTTCCTCTATTTTTGTGGAGGCGTTGATTTCTTTCCGGGATTTAAAGTCAGAAGATTTTTTTCTCTGTTACTTTTTGAGCCGACAGGTTCTGTCTGAGCTTTCAAAGGCACTGTGAGATCCAGGGTTGTGTCGTTATCAACACTGTCAGATTCTTTCTGCAATAACAAAAGAGCCATCCAAAGATCCTCTAAAACAAGATGAGAATTTATTCTGGATAAGCAGAAGCCCTGCCTGAGGTTTCTTCTCTCAGCTCCTGGAGTCTCAAGTCTCATCATGACAATATCATTGTTATATATGGAATATAAAAGCCATGTTGTCTGTACAGAGCCATGTCCTGGTGTGGCAGTGCTGGCCCAGGGAATGACAGAAAGGTGGAAAAATATTTTTATTTTTTGTAGGTGTGACTTCTGCCACATGGTTTGATCTGGCATCTCCTGAACCTTTTATGATACTGGTGTTTCCATGGATGGTGTGTTCTCTAAAGCTCAAGGCATGTGGCAGTAAAGGATGATTCAGGGTAGGATCATAGGATGTTTTAGGTTGGAAAGGACCTCTAACGTCGTCAAATCCAACTGTTAATCCACCACTGCCCCATGTCCCCAGTTGCCACATACACCTGTCTTTTAAATCCTTGGATGGGGATGGGGACTCCAGCACTGTCCTGGGCAGCTGTGCCAGTACCTGACCACATTTTCAATGAAGAAATTTTCCCCAGTATCCGACCTAAACCTCCCTTGAGATCATTTCTTCTTGTCCTGTCATTTGTCCTGTCAGGGAGTTGTGCAGAGCCACAAGGTTCCCCCCTGAGCCTCCTTTTCTCCAGGCTGAGCCCCTTTCCCAGCTCCCTCAGCCTCTCCTGGTGCTCCAGCCCCTTCCCCAGCTCCCTTCCCTTCCCTGGACACGCTCCAGCCCCTCAATGCCCCTCTTGTCAGGAGGGGCTCCTTTGTGATTAGAATTCCTACAGGAGGTTGGATCAGTAATGAGTTAATACGAAAAAGAGAAAAGGAATGAAGGTTATGCAACACAGTTAAAAGGAATCAATAAAAACTAAATCCTTCCCCCCCCCCCCTAATTAGAGGGGGGGAAAGGAAAAGCCACAGTATTTTTAAATAACAAAGTATTCATTTTGTCCTGTAATAAAAACTGTAAATATGCCCCATCAGGAGTGACACTGAGATACTGAGGGGTGAAGCATCTGAACTTCAGTAACTGTTTCCATAAAAAGGGAATTTCCAGGTAATGGGAATGTTTAGAAGATGGCAAGCCCAGTGTGACATCAAATAATGTGGCTTGAGCTCATGAAAAGGTCTGTGTCTCTTTGACATGGCATCATAAATAATCCTGTCTTCAAGTCATGACTTAAAAACAAATTCTGAGTGTAAATGCCAGGACCAAGGATCTGATTTGACTCTTGGTTTTATCAGTTGTGGGTTTCTGGCAGCCTTAATGCTGAGGTTAAATGTCCCAGCAAGATGCAGTCTCAGATTCCAAGAGTTAATCTTCATTCCATGAAGATTAATTAATCCCTTGTGCTAAGAATAAAACTCTGATATTTGCAGTTCAGCTTCTTAAAAATACATGTTTCTATGAAGGAAGTTTTTATGGTAAATCTCTGGCTTAGTGAGCACATCAGCTTCTACATTTGAGCCAGTGAAATTATGGATCAATGCTGTATTTCATGGAGAAATATGACGCATATTAATTTTCTGTTTCACTGACATAATTCTGTTTACTTTGCCTAAGTAACTACTGAGAGCAAAATCATTACATTTTAAACATGTGAGAAACCTTGTTGTTTCATATGGGTGGTAAATATTCACTGTGCTCCATTTACAAAATTATTTTCATGTTATTTATGTAAAACGTCTTTTAGAAAAAGGGGTTAACTTCTTTCATAGTACTTGAAGTTTTTTCCAAAGTGCTGCGTTGTGCATATAAATGTTTATTTTTCTTGAAAATGTTTTAACATTGAATCTCACTTCAACAAAGTCATTCCACAGATTTCATCTTAATTCTAATTAGAATTGGACCAGTATATCTTAGAGACCTTTTAATATGGTGATTGACATTTTGAACCAGTTGGGGGCTTAAAAATATACAATTTTGAGGGCTGAAATTGAGTTAATTGCAATAGGTAAGTAGCTGAATGCATGATTTATTAATTTTATTAATATTACACAATGAGCACCTGTAAAGTCATGCTGAGGGGATCTTTCAGCAAACAGACTTGAAGTTCACTTCCAGGCAAGAAGAGCAGATGAAAATGTGCTGATGTTATTCTTGCAAAACTGAATCAACAACTCGGAAACATATTCTAAGGCAGTGATGGAAGAATTATTTTGGCCACTTCCATGCTCATATTTAGCTAAATGACTTCCCAAGTTCATGCTGCTCACTCCAGTTATGGCACTGGGAGGGGTAAATAGGAGATATTTTGCTGCTGCATTCAGTCTATATAAACTCTATTAATTGAATTATTGGTAAAATATTCTACTTATCAAAATAGCCCACTGAATAAAGTGACATATATGTATACATACTTTTTTTTTTCTGTATGAATAGTTCTCCTGCCCAGAGACATAAAGAGCATTTCCAGCTCAGCTCGTGATGCTGCTTTTCAGAGCAGGATACAACAAACATCTCCTTCCCAAGCTTTTGTCTTTCTTTTCTTCATACCTATTCAGCTCTAATAATAGCTGGACAAAGTAAATTTTGAAACTTTGAGAAGCTGAAAAATGTTTGATTGCCATTCAGGCTTATTTATTTGGTGCCAGCTCATCGTTAAAGCTCTTTAAAACTGCTATTTTTGCTCCTTCCTGGCATTCTTTTCTGCTAAATTCTTTGATTCTTGTCATACCTGCATGGTTCTGCGTGATATCCTTTTATAGGTCTTAAAGCTTCTTGGATTTTCAGCATTCAGAATATTTTGGAAGTTGATAATAGACTGATTTTGTATTTCCATTCAGCCTCCAAGTAGCTGCTGCTTTGAAGGGAGGAATACACGGTTATACAGGGCTGGGTAACTTCAGAACTACAACTTTATCATCTGTATTTTTAAATAGTTTGTAAATGCTAAAACATTACATTTTAGTGTGTTACAGAATTTTTTTTCCTGTTTTCCCTCCTAATTTTCAGGGAAATAATTTGCATCATGTGCCCCCCTGTCCATGGCAGGGGGATTGGAACTAAATGGCCTTCAAGGTCCTTTCCAACCCAAATAATTTGTGATTCTGTGGTTTAAACTAAGGCAGGAATCCCTTCTGGAGGGCACTGCCCAGAATGGGGGAGCAGCTCTGCTCTTTCCCTCCCTCTTTGAAGAGCTGACATGTGGAGATTTCACTGTTCTGTTACTTGAATTTTCTCATGTAAAGTCTCCATCATGGAGAGCTCCTGTCAGGCTGGGACTGGAGGGTGGTGCTGCAGGAATTTGGGATGGATTGTGGGGACAGAAAGTGTTTGTGTGGCTTGAAAGGTACAGAAATCCAAATGGAAGCAGGGATTTCTGGCAACCCTTTCATGTCACTGAGGTCAGATGAGGTGTCCAGGGTTCTCCTCCTAGAAATCAGGAATAAAAGGATTTTATAAGCCATTGGTATAAAAAGACACGTGGAAGGTTTCTTTTAAAAGTACAAAATGAATTATGGAATATCCTGAGCTGGGAGGGACCCACCAGAATCATCCAGTCCAACCCCTGGCCCTGCACTGACACCCCAAAATCCCACCCTGGGAGCACTGTCCAAACTCTCCTGGAGCTCTGATGGCCTCGGGGCCGTGACCATTCCCTGGGGAACTGTTCAGTACCCAGCACCTGGGGGGAAGAACCTTTCCCTGATATCCAACCTAAACCTTCCTGGCACAGCTCCAGCTGTTCCCAGGGTCCTGTCCCTGGTCATGACAGTAAAGCAGCTCTTGGCTTGGTGTTTTGTATTTTGGTTTCTGACTGTGTGAAGCTCACAAGGCTTCCTGGTGTTTTGTGGGGTGACTCATTTCTCCAGCTCTTTTCAAATAATTACTGTGTGTTTTTGCTGGAGTGAGGGATCATTAAGCATTGAAAGGTGAATGCTGTCTCTCGCCCAGGGGAAACAGGACCACATGGTATGGAAGGGAGTTCTCAAGGTATTTAATTCCCCATCCTGCACAGAGCTCATCACTCAGGACTTTGACTGTCAGAGAACCAGGGAGGTGTCTGTCTTTTCCCTGATCAGGTTTGTGGTAAATTTATTATTCTTGCTTGTTCTGAATTGGAATCTCCACTTCTTCGTTGCCTCATGTCTATTTAGTTTACACCTGCAAGAAGAGTTTGGTTTCATTTTCCTGCACCCTCCAGCTGTACAGAGAGCAAGAAGGGACTTTGGAAAAGGGCCTGGAGGGACAGGACACAGGGAATGGCTTCCCACTGCCAGAGGGCAGGGATGGATGGGATATTGGGGAAGGAACTCTTGGCTGTGAGGGTGCACAAGGTGCCTGGAGAAGCTGTGGCTGCTGCTGGATCCCTGGAAGTGTCCAAGGCCAGGTTGGATGTGGCTACATGAGCTACACAGGTGGAACTACACATTTTATAACTCAAAGGGTCATTCTTATTGAAAGATATTTTCTGTGTTTTAAGTGATCAATATCTAATCTCTCATTCCATCTCTAAGTTGTATTTTCTTCCTGGGCTCCATGTTTGCTCCCTAAGAAATGCCTTCAAAGCAGGTGGCTGTAGTAGTTTGTTTTACAAATGCAAAATATCTAAAATTGCTATTTGCTTTTGGAAGCTGAAGTTATGGAAATACCATAAATAAACATAGAGTGGATGAAAAGAGGAAAATTTATAAGATATATCGGAATGTGTGTTTTTTTAAAACTGTCTGGATCTGCCGTGAGCTTTCAGATGTTAAATACCATATTGTGTTCTTATTACTTTTATTTTGTTCTTTTACCTTGGCTATTATAAGAACAAATGATGATGGAATTTAGAGGATGAGCACCGAGGATCAGGAGATTGAAAGTAGCATTTGCAAGTCCTTAAAGATGAAGGCAGCAGAAAGGCAAATGACTTCCAAAAAGGGCCATTTCATGGGGTAATTTATCTGAGGTGGCTTTGCCATTTGTTGTATCATTCCACTCCTGTTGCTATGGGAACCAATTTTACTGTTGCAGTGATTGTTAATCAGGATTTGTAGTTATACCATTTTTACCACAAGGCCTTATATCCTTTCAGATTAAATCACAGCTCTTGTTGACAGTGGTGTTCATCAAACATTATCACCAGAAATAAAACCTGACCAACCTTCCTGGCATTTTCCTCTCCATTACCAGAATCAGAGAGCAGAAGCTTGAGTTAAGTTTTACAGGAACTCCAGGATTCTGCTTCCGTTCCATCTGTCATACTTGTACAATTCCAGGAAAAGAAAGGGGGAAAAAAAAAAAAACCCAAACCAAGCCTTGCAGTCTGCCTAGCATTATAATAATTTTATTTTTCATTTAAACTGAGTATTCTGGAGATCCATTGTCTACATATCCCTTCTTTGAGCATCTCTTAAGGTAGACTTAAAGCATAAGGTCAGCTAAGTGTAAGAAATTTGAAAACAGAGATATTTATTTTTATGGACCACTCAACACTCCATGTTTAGGTATCCAAAATATTCCCTATCCTTTAAATCTTCCCTCTGTATTTGCAACTGCAAAGAGATATTGGCAGGAATAGGGACAAACAGGTGTAGGTTGTATGATCCTTCTTCAGGTAAAGGAGGATTAAAGGGTCAGAGTATGACTTCCCTGGCCCTGGTCTCTTCTCTGTAGGGAGAATAGAAATGGGGAGGAATTCTTTCCATCTAAATTTACTCACCTGGTGATCTGGGTTGAAATATTTCTCTGGATGCTGAGAGCTTATACCAAAATACACATTTCTGCTTGATTCCTTTAATATATCCTAGGATTTCCTTTGCTGCCAAGAATATAATTTATCTTCAGAAAAAAAGGAAAAACATAAGCTGTTGGTAAATTGATGAAACATTGCACTCAAAACTCACAGAAGAACATATGAGAAGAGTCAAAGTCCCTGTTCCTCTCAGCAGGAGTTTTATGCTGAAGTGATGACCAATATTGCTCAGCGTTGGTCTGAGATTAATTTAATGGGATCATTAAACAAAACACTTCTCTCTGAGCCCTGACCTCTGATGGAAGAGCTCCTGTTCCTCATTTCCCCAGGCAACTCCTTTCACTCACACAGCCCAAAGTTGTCATCACAAAATTCGTGGTGGATTTTGAGCTGAAACTGGGAGGATCACGTCATTTGAGCACAGCCTGGGCTGGGGGTTGTTTTCCTGCCTGCTCTCTTCTTTGAGTGGCGTTTTGGCAGAGTTTCTCAAGTTCTGCCCCAGAAGGATGCAAGTGACATTGCAAGTGTTGTTCCCAGATTTATATTCATCATAGAATCACAGAATGATTTGAGTTGGACAGGACCTTAGAGCTTGTCTTGTTCCACCCTCTGCCACAGGGAGGGATACCTTCTGCTATCCCAGGTTGCTCCAAGTCCTGTCCAGCCTAACCTTCATCTGACATTGTGTTATCAGCATGATCCAGACAGGTAGCATTTCATGTGGTATTTGACAAAGCCCCCTCAGATTGATGTTTTTTCCCCCCAATGAACCAAGTTCTCAGCATCTCTCATTTCCAACCAGCCCTTAGAGCCAGGCCCATCTATGTCACAGTTTTGTTTCCACTTCACTGTATCCCAAGTACGCTGAGGGATGCACAATCAAAACATTAGCAAGGTGTTAGTCACATTGTTTTGATCCCTCTCTTGATTTTCTTTCTCCTTTCCCTCTCCTTTTTCCCATTCTCTGCTGCCAGTGCCCAGCCCCCACTATAATTCTGATTGGCTAAATTAATTCTGCAGCATCCTGCTGTGAATAATTATGTTCATCCAGTGTGGAGCTGGATGCCTTTCTCTTCCCCCCTCCTCCTCCTCCTTGCCTAAATTATAATGTGACAATTGAAGCTCACAGCTGGCTCATCAGAGGTGGCCAGTTTGGGAATTGGCACATCTGAATGTGCCTCTCCGTTAACTCTGGGCCTTGATTGCTTAAGACAAGACATATGTAAACCCCCTGATTATTCCCATTTTGTGTGGTTCACAAAGATCCTGCTTCAAACTGCAAAGCTGTTGTGTTGTTTGGGGGGAGGGGAAATTACAGGAATTTTTCTCTTCCCCTCCCCACAGTTCACTCCAACAATAAATAGCTGTCAGACTTATGTCAAGAATGAAATTATAGGAGCACATGAGGCCTTGATTACATTGTTTTGGATAGATTGCTATTAGCATACTGAAATGAAGTCTAATTTTTCAGTGCTTTAGCTCAGTCAAGAATCAAGTGGCACAGGAGGGGGAAGGGATGTCACCCACGGGAGCTGAGTGATGTAATTCTGTGCAGTTCTGGAGTGCCATCGTTTCGGTTACGAGAAACACAGAAATAAATAAATAAATATATTCTGCTGAAATGTTTGGTGAGTTGGGAGCTCAGGCGGAGTTGGTGTTGCTGAACAAACTGTTCACAGATTTATTGAGGTTGGGAAAGAGCTCCGAGACCATCGAGGGCAGCCTGTGACCAATCCCCACCTTATCCCCAGCCCAGAGCACTGGGTGCTGTGTTCAGACATGGAAACCTCCAGGGATGGGGATTCCACCACCTCCCTGGGCAGCTCTTCCCAATGCCTGACTACCCTTTCCATGGAGAAATTCCTTCTGATGTCCAACCTGATCCTCTGCTGGCCCAGCTTGAGGCCGTTCCCTCTCCTCCTGTCCCTGTTCCCTGGGAGCAGAGCCCTGACCCCCCTGGCTGTCCCCTCCTGTCAGGGAGTTGTGCAGAGCCACAAGGTCCCCCCTGAGCCTCCTTTTCTCCAGGCTGAGCCCCTTTCCCAGCTCCCTCAGCCTCTTCTGGTGCTCCAGCCCCTTCCCCAGCTCCGTCCCCTTCCCTGGACACACTCCAGTCCCTCAATGTCCCTCTTGTCAGGAGGGTCCCAGAGCTGTCCCCAGCACTGGAGGTGTTATAGCAGAACCAACACAGGGGACAGGCACTGCCCTGGTCCTGCTGCCACCCCAGAACTGGGACAGCCCAGGTGCCTCTGGCCTCTTGCCCACCTGGGACACACAGATAAAGTGTCACCTGGTTCAGGTTATATATACTTTGTGAACTTTTTAAAAACATCTCAGGAGGAAATTGGTGTCTATTTAATCCATCCTCACACAGCTTCTATTTGACTCAACATGTTTGTACTTTGAAGCTGAAAATAGACCAATTTCTTTTGAGTTCTTTGCATTATTCAAAGCACAGTACCTGTTTGGGCTCCTCTGATGATCCATCTGTATTATCATCTGTTTTGTAGGACAAGTCCCTTTGTGTTTTTGTTGTTTACAATTTTACACATTGTTCCCTTAGTTTGAAAGTCTTTCATTTTGCATTCTCTGAGCGTCCTAACCTTTAAATGTTTTCCTAAGATGAGAGTTTTATTAGTCATAGGCACATTGCTGTAACTGTCTCTGTTTTGTGGATGGAAAGAAAGAAAAAATTGTTTTCAGTGATTCTTTATACAATTGACCGGGAGTTTGCAGAGGGTCAAGATCCATTTGGGTTCACTGGGACAACTGAGAGCAGCAAGAAGAGAGCACAAGCAGTACATGGTGAGACATAAAAATTCTATTTACAGGAATGTGAGTTGGTCCTGTTTTTTCCGAGTGGCCAAGTGCTTGATGAGAAGCACAAGACATCCAAATGCTAAAGCATTTAGCAGGGGTTTCTACCACAACAAATCATGAGCTTGCTGGATGACACATTCTGTGCAGAAAGTTCTTACTGGAGTGTTTTTATCTTGCTAATTTGAAAGGCTGAGCACTTGGACATGACTTTAATAGAACTGCATCAGCTGCAGAGGAACAGGGTAATTACAGCTAATTCCATCTGAAACAGCCCTACGATGAAACCAGATTCCTTGGCTGTTTTTAAAAAGACAGTTAGGAAGCTGCTGTTTTGGAGGTCTCTTCTTTCTCCAAGAAAATGTTGTTTAATGTTGAAAGTTTGGGAATCTTTTGTTTCTGTGGCTCATGCAGCCTCACTCAATTGGAGCTTATTGGCAAAGGCTGCTGGGAATGCCAGGAGTTAGAGAAATTCGGAGAAGAAAAATCAGTGAAAAGCTGTTGAACAGTAATTGCAACTTCCAGGTGATGCCTCTAGTACAGCTGTGAATGAGAAATCTGTGAGGAATTTCCACAATGTCCTTGTGCTGTTGCACTGGGAAACATCTAAAGCACCATCAAAGAAAGAAACCCAGATGTGGTTTTGGCCAGATCCAGCATGAACGTTCTCAGATTTATATGGAATACTGAGATGAGAACCTTGGTGGGAATCTCCTGATGAGCTGAAATGAACCAAGCCCACTTCAGCCCTTGCCTTGCTTTGTGACTCCCAAAACCTCCTTGGTAGCCAGATGAAGTGATGCAGCCTCCTGGTCTCCCACTGGAAACATTTGCATTATTGGGGAATATTTATTTTGCAATTTATAAACTGTCTTGGCCTATGGAATGATTGTGAGGCCAAAGCATTAAACTGAATGCCTGAAAATTTACTGTGGTCGTTTAAGGAACATTTAAAATATTCTCTGGTGTTAAGTCAGAGCTTGGGGATCACTTCTGGATGGTCTGATGTGGGAGTCAAGGGAAAAATGGTAATAACTCAGCGGGGTTTGGTTCTCTGCTATGCCTTAGGCCTGCAAAGTGAATTTGGTAGTTCTGGATCAGCCATTTTACAGCTGTTGTAGGGATTTCTTGCTGGGATTTTGATGCAACCTCAAAAGCTCATTGTATTGTCACTGTATTTGTTTACTGAGAAAAGTGAGAAGGCTCGGGGATGACCTTAATGTGGCCTTCCAGTGGCCAAAGGGGCTCCAGGAGAGCTGGAGAGGGACTGGGGACAAGGCATGGAGGGACAGGACACAGGGAGTGGCTTCCCACTGCCACGGGACAGGGACAGATGGGATATCAGGAAAGAATTGTTCCCTGGGAGAGTGGAGAGGTCCTGGCACAGGGTGCCCAGAGAAGCTGTGGCTGCCCCTGGATCCCTGGAATCCCATCCAGGTTGGATGGGCTTGGAGCAACCTGGGATAGTGGAAGGTGTCAGGTTGAAACAAAATGAGCTTTGAGGTCCCTTCCAACCCCAAACCATTCCGTGATCCTCTGATTTTATGATCTCTGTCACAATTAGGTGAATAACACTTTGAAGTAGTTGTATAAGAATGTCTTGAAATGACATCGATCTCAACTAATTGAAGTTAATGCTAAGCATGATTTCAGTTCCACTGAAGTCAGAGAGAAAAACAAACTTAATAAATGGAAGAGGGTAAATTCACAGAGGAAAATAATTGTTGGTTGGGAATTTCAAAAAGAACTCAGAGTAGAAGTGGAGAGATAGGTATTAAAGAGACGTATTTTTAAAATATGCCTAAGTGTCATTTTTAGAGTCATAATCCAATGAAGGATCCTGAAAACCCTACATAATGTTTCAAAACAAAACAGAATTTGTGGTTAGAGGGCTGCCAGTTTTCCAGTCTCTGCTGAGTGAACTTTTCATTTCACTGTGATGAATGTGTGGTAAATATTTCCTCTGAGCACTGGAGTTACAAGTTTACAAGAAATTAGTGACAGGAATTGAGCTGTGAGACATTTCAAGTGCTTCACAAAAGAAAAAAAAAGGAAAAAAAAGGACAGAATGCAAACTCATCTTAGAATCCACAGCACTTAATAGAAGCAGCAAATGAAGTGCTAACACAGCCAGAGGGAAAATTGTTGCATCACTTGTTTCCTGAGAAATGGGAGTTTCAGCCACAATTAAGGCAACCCTCCCACACTTGTGACAATGCTATTGATGAGCCAATCAATGATAACTAACTACAACCTCTAAATTACAGAGTTTAAACCACATTACATTTTATCAATGGAAACAAACCAATTAAAGTGCTCTAAATGAGTACAACTAATCAGGAATGTATTACATGCTAATTGTGACCAAAATTCCAATTAATGTGTGGATACATTACATCATATCCAAGAATGTAAAAAAATGTGAAGTAATCATGTTCCTCATGAACTTATCAAATGAACTCTGGGACCTACCATCAAGAAATAATGGTAATTTTCTGTCTTTTGTCAACTTGTTCTTATTAGAGAGATGGACTTTATCTCTTTATGTGTGTGAATATATATCTGTGTGTACATATATATATATGTATATATATGCCCAGAGAAACTGTGGCTGCCCCTGGATCCCTGGAAATGTCCAAGGCCAGGTTGGACAGGGCTTGGAGCAACCTGGGATAGTGGAAGGTGTCCCTGCCCATGGCAGGGGGTTGGAATTAGTGATGGTTTAGGTCTTTTCCACCCCATACCATTCTGTGATTCGTTATATATGAATATATGTAAATATATATATATATACACACACACACACACATATATGTATATATATGTAATACCTGGCTTAGAGTGTCCCAATCCTAGGGTGGCCTCAAGGTGATACTGTCAAATCTGCCTCTTCTTCTTTTTATAATGCTGTTTCTATCATCTCATTTTTAAGATATGATTGAATATTTTAATATTCTTTAGGAAAACAGAAATGCTGGAAAGGATTAGGCAGTGACTGGCAAACAGCTGACAGCAGGATAAATGTGTTTGTGTAGGACCTGTTCTCTGAGCAAAGTAAGATTTGTGTGCTGAATTATTATTTGAGGAGTAGCAACAAATCATCATTTCCTCTTTGAAAAATGATTGGATAATAATAAGAATTTGTATCAGTATCCCTCTTAATTTTACCTGTAAACTATGGTGAATGTCTTTAAGAAGACAAAAGGGAGTTAAATATGGAGCTCTCAAGAATGAATGGAAATTGGACACTTTACAAATCTCTTTCTGAAGTGATTAGTGGAAAAATGAGCAGTAACAGCATAATATTAACTTAATCCCTACAGGAGTACATGGGAAATAGGTGGGGGAAGAATTACCAAAAATCTGAACAGCTGCTGAGATAAAACTGCACATGCGGGGCTGGACTCAGCTGAAGGTTAACACCTCTGAATTTAGGGGTGTTTAAGTGCAGTTTTTTCAAAACTCCTGTTGTAGTCACTGTTGGTGGCTGTTGGCCCTGCAGTGACACATCGGGGCTGTCCCTGTCCTGCTCCTGTGGCTGGGAATGCTTTCCCTGCTGGGATTGCAGAGGGTACAAACCAGGTGGAAACGGATCTGTGCAAGCAATCAGCTCGTCTGTCTCATTAACAAATCTGGTTTGAAGAAGTTATGGATGGGACTTGGAGCAATCTGGTCCATTGGAAGATGTCACTGCCCATGGCAGGGGGTGGAACAGGATGAGCTTCAAGGTCCCTTCCAGCCCAAAACTTCCTATGACTCTATGACATAATCCAGAATTTTCCTGTTGAATTAAGGAAACTGGGTAAAACAAGCCCTTTGGTTTAATCCCAACCATATCTATCTGGGACACCTCTAGGGAAACATAAAGCAGGAGGAAGCTGAACTTTACCCAAGAGTTTTGGGATGGGGATGCTCTCAGCAGATGTGAGGGATCCAGTTTGCTGCTGCCAAACAGGATTTTAAATGATCTTCCTCTGCTTTCTGAGGTATTCCCTTGATCACCAAGCAGTGAAGAGAACACATTTTTTTTTTTAGGTAATGCCTTTCACCTTTAATTGTTCAACTTGATGATCTCAGAGTTCTTTTCCAATTTAAATTATTCCATTACCTTTATTCACTTAATAAATCATAAACATTCGCTGTAGCAGGGAAGTGAATCCAAACATCCCATTTCCAGAGGATGCTCCAGGTGTCCTAAACTGGGGCTTTGTGTTGTTCTTAATCCACTGCAACAACAGTTTGATGGTAGAAGGGATAATAAGTGGATGATCTAAAATACAATTTTCAGTGAATGCACTCATGAGAATTTGCAGATAACTTTTAGGAACCTTGAAGCAAGCAGGAAAAAAAGGGATTGAGGTGTTAAAGCTATTCAGAGTGATGAAATGACAGCTGAAGTGCAAATAAACTGTGTGAGGTGTATAGAAAACACGTAAAGTGCTCAAAATTGTCTTACAAAATGATAGTGGGATTTTGCAGGTTTTGAATTCACAGTTGCAGGAGCTGAAGAATTTCAGAGAGTAAGAAATGTGATCCTATTAAAAATGTCAAACACCTCAAATAAGGTCATTATTCTGCCCTACTTGCCTGGTTTGAGTGCTGTGTTCTATTTTGGACACTCCTTTAAAAGTAGCACAAACAAACTGGGTTTGCTCTGTATGTAATCAGACAATACACTGAATTTTGCAGAATAAAATCTCAGAAGAGATTTCAATAGGATTCAAAGTGTTTCCCCTCAATAAATAAGCTGAGGGAAGCTGAGTGACCACAATCAGCAAAGAAGGGAGATTTTCCACTCATTTAACAAAAGAGCAGTAGATTCAGCACTTTGCATTTCCACTGGAAATCCTGAAGAGTGTTAAGGGTCATTTGAGGATGAAAAGTTCAATTTTATCTATCAGTTTTCTTGCACAAGCAGCTGGAGCTGAGCAAAGCATGCCAGAAATTAAACAAATTTTATTGGAGTAGAAATTCTGTTTTCCTCTTGCACTTTAAAGACTAACAAGGTGAGGAAATGTTCTTTACAGAAGTGAAGATAATAAATCAAGATTAAAAAGAATGAACTTCCAGTGCCTAAAGGGGATCCAGGAGAGCTGGAGAGGGACTTGGCACAAGGGATGGAGGGACAGGACACAGGGAATGGCTTCCCGCTGCCAGAGGGCAGGGATGGATGGGATTTGGGAAGGAATTGTTCCCTGGGAGGGTGGGGAGGCCCTGAAATAGAATTCCCAGAGAAGCTGTGGCTGCCCCTGGATCCCTGGAAGTGTCCAAGGCCAGGCTGGACAGGGCTTGGAGCAACCTGGGATGGTGGAAGGTGTCCCTGCCCATGGCAGGGAGTGGAATGGGATGATCTTTAAGGTCCTTTCCCACCCAAACCATTCTGTTATTCCATGATTTTGCTTCCCCTCGAGAAAAACATAGAGAAAGTTTATTAACAGTAAAATTTTGAATCAGAATGGTTTCTGTAGCAGGATCACATTGCAGGACTTTTGCACCCATTGCAGTTTTGCAAGGGAAAAAGAGCAGCCCTTGAGCACTTAGGAGAGAACAGTGGTGACTTTGGGCAGCCTGCTCAGCAGTCAGTGTTCTGTAGCAATAAATACTGGAGCATGAAACTTGAGGTAATGATTTTTCTGGTGTGTAAAGGTCCAGGAAAGAGTAACATTAAAGAAAAAAAAAAAAAAAAGTAGTGAAGGAAGGGAAGTAAATAACCCATATTCAGATGGCAGAAAAAGAGATTGAAGGTAGCAGTGAGGGTATCTTTGCAAAACTAAAATTACCTTGTCCCTTCCAGCTTAATGATGAGGTTAAATGCACATTTACAAGGGTACACAGAATCCAAGAAGAAAAGGCAGGGGTTTGCTCCTTGTTTGTGGAAATACAACTCTGATGTCTCCTGTGTGAGGGAGAAGCTCTGGAGGAATTAATTCCTGTTTCCTTTAGCATCACCCACGGGTCACAGAGCCACTGTTAGGTAAAACCTTTGCTTTTCACCCTGGAGCCTGAAGAACCTGTTGGAATACTTGAAAACTGTGGAAAAACCACTGAAATACTGAAATAAATGTTCCTTTTCTACCCAAGAGTGAATTGGAGTAGCTCTTGTTATGCAAATGACTTTTTATTCCTTTATAAATAGAGTTGCATTGTCTCATGTTGTGGAAAGAGATGATCCAGGGAGGTTATGCAGGAAATTCTCATTTCTTGGAGTGAGCACAAACAAATGATCCATGTTAGGAATGTCAGAATTCTTTCTGTGGTAGCTAGAACGTGTCTGAGATCCATGGCAAATAATCATAAATGTATTTTAAATTTCTGTCCACGAGAGCAGCAGTGTTTCCAGTGGTAACAGAACCCAATGGAAAATAAAACATCCACGTGAGCTGAACAATTTAAGGATCTGAGTCAGACACAGGTTTCTACTCTGCACGATTTAACACTCCCTTAAACAGTGGTGTCTATTTTGTACCTCAGCAGAGATCTCTAATTAGATGTACAAAATACAGATTATTTGAGGACACGCTCTGGTGGGTTTATTTGTCAGGATACTTTTGGTCAGCTGGTAGTTTTCATGTATTACTGATCATATTGATTAAACTCCATGGTATGAGAGGCCTTTTCCAGGGGTTCTGTGGTTTTATGATTCCATATACAAATAATCCCATTTGGAGAAGACTGCCAAATTTTTATACAGAAAGCAGCATCCTTTCATTTGAGTATTTTACTTTTTCCTTTGAGTTTTATAGATTTATTCATTTTTGAGCAAAGGTGCCATTCTGTGTAAAATGATAAAAAAAGATGGGAGTGCATAACTAGGAATGAGGTCACTGAAAAGTGACAGGTGATCCGTTACATTTCTTATGGAATTAAAAACAAAAAAATAAAAAAAAAGTAAATATAGGACTGTAGGCAGAACTGAAAGTATCACTGAATAAACAAGAGTTATCTGGGAAAGGAAAAGAGAACTGAAATATTGGGAAAAATAAAAAGGGTTCTAGGTTGGGCAGGGTTTGGAACAACATGGGATAGTGGGAGGTGTCCTTGCCCATGGCAGGGGATTGGAATTAGATGAGCTTTTAAGGTCCCTTCCAGTCCAAAGCATTCCATGATTTGATGACTTTTCCAAAGCTGTCAATGTCTAATACCACCATCAGAATCAAATCCTAAACAATTCTTGAAGTAAGTAGAAATCAGTCAGCTCATTTAAGTGTCTGGCATTACAGGAAAATGATTTTTTTATTGGATATGCTTTTCATCTTGAGAAAATAAAGTAAAATTCTTAACAATGAGTTCTTCTTTTAGTGCTGCAGGAACATTTCCAGAAAGGCTGCATTACTCTGATGGAGGGTGATCACTAAAGACTCTTTTATGTTGCATGCAAGTCATGCAGTAAACCCTGAAGTTTGGACATCACAGATTCCCAGTGGAATTTAGACAGATGGACAACTCTGGTTTTATTTGGTTTCAAGTCAAGGTGTCTAACTGTGAATTCCGCAAAGGCACAGAGGTTATCACAACAATGTGATCTTTTCCAAGATCAGAGAAATGTCTTAAAAGAACCAGAAACATGAACTGGCCACATACACAATCCCTGCCTGAGTAGATCCCAAACTTCCAAGGTCTTTTTTGCCTGGTATGAACAATGCATTCAGGTTTTTAATGGAGCATTGCAGCTTGTTTCTTAGAAAATAATGTTAAAGCAGGGGTCAAACCATCACATTAATTACCTGGAGGTCATTTGGAGAAAATTGCTATCAAATGTGTTGAAAAAGGTTTTATATTCTCCCCGAAATTATGATCAGCTGTTTCTATGGAAACTGCAACAGGAGTTCATAAAAGCTCTTTAATGTAGGTTTGCAAAAGCTTGAATGTCCTGAAGTCTCCCCACATTCACAGAAAAAGCACATAGGCAGAGTTTCAGCCCTGTTGCAACTCTGATTTCAGCCACAGCTCCACCAGGCATGGCTCGAGTCCCCAGCAATTACAGTTTTATAGGATACAGGGATAAATAGGATAAGATAATATTTGAATTGTAATCCTCCCATCGTTCTCCTCCGTCAGACACCGTCAACCCGAGGAAACGGAGCAGATCTTGGAGGAATAGAGCTATTTAAAAACGAGCATTATTTCAATCTGTAGAACATCCTGGCCTAGGATTTGATTCTCCCATTTCCATATTCCATTAACTGCACTGTTCTGGGGTGCTCAGGCTGGAGCGAGGCTGAACATTCTGTTTTACACACGCTTAACTTCGAGCATGTGAATGGCGATATCGACTTCAATGCAGCAAGATAAGAAAATGCTTAAGTGCTTTGCTGGCTTGGAGCCAGATTGCTCAGCTCCCAGCAAGAGAGAGGGCCCAAATCAGTTGTTAATAATAATGAAAGCGAGAATTTGCATTTTTTAAGATAGTTTATTGATAACTTTCCCAAGATGAACGTTCCTTTTATCTTCCATGCGCACACACGGCCTTGTTTCTTCACTGTAAAACATGTTCAAGAGACATTCACTCTCCTTTAGTTAAGGACTAATCAACATGAATCTTGCAAAAAGAGGGATAATGGGATGTTTTAGTTCAAAGTACAGCTGTGGTTTATTAGAGTGATTTGGGGAAGATTCAAACTATCACTGCTTTGCTGACAAACCTGTCAGCTAAATCTTCAAAGCTAAATAACAGTCCAGAAAAAAAAAAATGGTGGAATTATGGTGAAGAGGAGACCATTACATAATTTAATGGAAGTGATAGAAACACCCAGATAGATATTACAGATATATAGATGTTAGTTCTGTATGACTTTTCTGCTCAGACATTTTAACAACTCCCATTTGTTGAGGATAATGAAATCCTGTATGGAATTGAACCACAGACTGCAGATTATGGAATCCTTTATGTTCATCTGGGTTTGTATTTGCTAATGAACATGTAGGGGATGAAAGTAATAATCAAGGTTTGTTCATCAGCATAAAAAGTGGATTTTTGTCCTTTGCTAAATGGGATGAAAGAGGAGAGAAAATGGAGAGACAGAAAATTGGGAGACATCAACACGATGTGTGTATCAAAAAGTGTGAGCAAACCTGATGCATTTTAGAGAATTCCCTGCAATTGCACTAAAGATGTCACTTTTTTGGCTGCCAAAAGGGGCACAAGTGACTCTGGAACTTGATGGTTGATGGTGTTTGGGGTCTTGAAGGGATTTGAGATCCCAAGTGGGGCAGGTCAAAAATCAGTAGAGATTGCATCATGTTCTTACTTTTAAACTAAAGTAGGATTAAGCTGAAGTCCATGATTAAACCCCACTATTCTCAAGGAGAATCAACCATCTTACCCATCCACTAAAACTTCATTCCCTCCTCTCACTGATTAAAATGAAACCATAACACACCCCCCCCACCCCCCCAGTAAATATAAACACACTCCATATGAACAAAGGATTCCAAGTATTTTGTTTTCTTACGGAGACCCTGATTCTGCTACAGCTTTTACCTGTTGAGGGTCCAAGATGGAAATAGATACTGAGACCAACAGAATTTCAACTTCATGGAATCCTGGAATGGTTTGGGGTGGGAGAGACCTCAGAGATCATCCAGTTCCAGCCCTTTCTATTGCATAGGTTCAGCACAAGGAACCTTTGTTGGGTCTGTGTCCCATCCACACTCAGGTGGAATGAATCATCTCTCTCATCTCCAGCCCAGCCCAAGTTCTTTGTCAGGGTTGAATTTCTGTGCTGTTCCTAAAACACTTCATAGGACACTTATTCCTCAAAGCCCTCCTTCGTTTGTCATCCAAATAAGGAATTATTGAAATTCTCGAACCTAGTCTCAGTGTATTATTTGAGATTCCATTAATAATAGAATAATTAACCTGATGAATTATTTCCATGGAAGGAGTGGAAGTACTTTCAATAAGGAACAATGTGGCCTTAACAAAACCAGATTTTTTCTTTTCAAGGAAGCAATTAAATGTTAGCAGAGAACCTGTGCTGTTATTGTGTTTTTATTTGTCTGATTTCTAGGAACTCTTCATTTGTTCTGTAAGCAGAAAGAAACCCGATGTGGTTTAAATCTCAGTAACCTGCTTCAAAATTTGGCTGTCCAACACCCCTGTAATGCCATTCCTTGGAACAGTGCCGAGGATATTTATTTAATTAAATATCATCTGCTTTCTCATTAATACGTGGTTCTTCTTGGCTGTTTTGTTGTTTCCTTTGTGCAGAAATCAGCCAATAAATTTGCATCAGCCCTGATGTATTTTCTTCATTAGACGCTTGGGCTGATGAGTCCCCAGGCAGGCCTTAATTTGATTTACAGTGTACAAAGAATTGAACCTTTTTACAAATTAAAACCAAAATGAAACAAACCATAAGACAACAACCTCCACCAAAGCTCTGGGAAATGTGCTACTGTTTGTTCTTTTCAATTGGAAAAATAATGGAGAGAAACTCCAATGATGTCATAGCAAATTATTACCGTAAAATTAATTAGAATCAGAGAATGGGTTAATTCTAAAGATATGTGTTTGCATTTAATTAATAGTTCATACCAAGGCAGGAATTTTCATCAGCTTAAACCTGAAACTTGTTTTTTATCTTCTGTTATAAATTTTATTTGTTTAAAATCTTCCAAGTCAGGTTGTTGAGATGGGAATTTCTGGGATACTGACACATGTGAGGGAATAAATGCAAATTATGTGTGTCAGTGGCAATTAATAACAAAGTTCAGAGCATCTTCTCCAGGCTGGACACCCCCAGCTGTCCCAGCCTGTCTCCAGAGCAGAGGATTTTGACAGTTTTTAGATTGATTGAAGAGAGCAATGAGCTTTGAGGCTTTTGCTTTGAATTCCAGACTGAGAAATCCAAATGAATATTTAGCACTGGGCGAGCCAAGGTTTACAGCTAAGTTTCTGCTTTAAAATGGGGGAGCAACTTGAACTGTCAAATTAAATTTTTGTAAAGATTTTTATTTTTAATATGGGTAAATTTTCCTTTATTTTCTAAAAATGTGTCCTGAGAAGAAGCTGAATTGAAGTTATGTAGAATTTATAAAAATTGAACAGACGGAGATGTTGAAATGGAAAAACTTTCTGTAAAAAATGGATAGAGACATTGAAACGCACAGATTTTTTTTTTGAGCAATGAAAGTTTTATAGGGAATATGAAATGAATCCACTGTGAGCAATGCTCAAGCTCAATTATCAGTGTATGGACACTGCAACTACCACTGAGCTCCTGATGGAAAATCCCTGGATTTTGTTTCCATATTTTCCCCACAATGAATGATTGTGGTTTCTAGGAGTGATTTCTGATATTGTGCTACTTGAGACTGAAGTTTGGTCAGTAAATATTGACTTTTTGCAAAGTATTCTTCCTGTGTTGCCCCTTTTCCTGGTGGATGCTACACCTGACTAAGACCTTCCTGTGTGATTAATTTACAGGACTACTAAATCCCAGTTCCAGGGCACATTTCTGCACAGAAAGTGCTGCTTAAAGCAGAAATAGAGCGGATTTCAGGGTTTTCATCCTGCTGGAATCTCAGCCCAGCTTTCCACAGGAATGTTTTGGGATCAGCTTTGGGATCAGGATGCAGGATGCCCAATTGCAGAGAAGCACTAACGAGGGTGACTGTGACCCCCAGGAGCCCCTTTGTTCTTCTTGTCCTTCACCCAGGGAGAGCTCAGGCATTAATGTGTCACACACTGTGAAATAATGAAGAGTGGTACCTCTGGTGAGCGTTTTTCTCCATCACTAATTACTGTCTGGAGATTTGTAATAATATAAATGGGTTTGGCTGGAGTTTGTTTTGTACATCAATTATATGGAGCCAGGCTGGGAGAGCTGGGGGTGTTCACCTGGAGAAGGATCCAGGGAGAGCTCAGAGCCCCTTCCAGAGCCTAAAGGGGCTCCAGGAGAGCTGGAGAGAGACTGGGGACAAGGGATGGAGGGACAGGACACAGGGAATGGCTTCCCACTGCCAGAGGGCAGGGATGGATGGGATATTGGGAAGGAATTGTTCCCTGGGAGGGTGGAGAGTCCCTGGCACAGGGTGCCCAGAAAAGCTGTGGCTGCTGCTGGATCCCTGGAAGTGTCCAAGGCCAGGCTGGACAGGGCTTGGAGCAACCTGGGATGGTGGAAGGTGTCCCTGCCCATGGCAGGTGTGGAACTGGATGATTTTAAAGGTCCCTTCCACCCCAAACCATTCCATGATATGATTTTATGTGTCTTATAACAGAGTTCAGATGGAATGGAGCTGTGATTTGGTTCAGTTTCACAGGGTCAGTCCTTGGGTTTGCAGCTCATTGGTTTCCATTTCTGAATTGGGCTTCTCTTGCAAGTCTTGCCCTGTGCTTTTCACCAACTGCAAATGTTTAACTGAAGTGATTTGCCTGTACCAGTTCAGGAAGCTTGTGGGATACTTGAGGGCAGAATCCAAATCTTACAAGCCTGACTTCAGCATCTTTAGAGTTCCCACACTTTATGCCCTCTATTGTAACCACTGTGACTTCTTTACTTCAGTCACTTCATTTGCCTGTATTAAATTTATTTCCTTGTCAAGATCTAGCACTAATTCAAATTATATCTCTTTCCGTTGCTGATTAAGTCGTTAACATTTAGTACTGATTTGAACATCAAAACCACTAATCAAGCACAAATATTAATGGCTCTGGCTTGGAGCTTTCCCCCTGACCTGGGCTCTGGTGGATCTGTTATGGATCATGAGGGTTCAGAGAACAAACAATTCCTGGTGCAGCATTTTGCCTGAAGAGTGTGAGGAGAGATTGGAGGGACTTCTTCACCTACCTCCTTTTGTTCCCCTGGCTGCTGATAATGGGATTTATTTGTGATAATTGGAGCCCTGTCCATTCCCAGTACATTCATTTACTCCATGATCTGTCCATCCTGTTCCCTCCTTGTTCATCAGTCCTAACTCTCTACCTGTGGACTTTTACTTGGCAACGATGATGAATGCTGTTTGATGGCTGTGAAAAATATTCTACTGGGTTTAACAGAGGAAAAACTCTGTTAATAAATGCATGTAATGCAATGGTCTGCTAATTAATCAGTCTGGATGACCCCATGTTCCTTTTTATCCATCATCTTTATGAACCTTTCCTTTCTAAACAGGACTTTCCATTCATGGACATCTTAAAACTAAAAGAGGGGAAATTTTAATTGGATTTTGGGAAGGAATTGTTCCCTGGGAGGGTGGTGAGGCCCTGGCACAGGGTGCCCAGAGAAGCTGTGGCTGCCCCTGGATCCCTGGAAGTGTCCAAGGCCAGGTTGGACAGGGCTGGGAGCAACCTCGGATGGTGGAAGGTGTCCCTGCCAGTGGCAGGGGGTTGGAATTAGGTGATCTTTAGGTCCCTTTCAACCCAAACCATTCTGTGATTGAATGATGCTTGAGCTTGAATATGACTAAATTGGTGCTTTTAATAGTGTCTCTTTGCACCACTAAGCCTTCCCTCTTCCTAGTGGCTTTTTCTTCTTTTCTTGCGATTGTAGAATTCCACATGTGTTCCATGAACTGTAATAACCACAGCATCACTGTAAATCTCTCACTCGTGTTCATTTTTGTGCAGGCATCTCAGAGACCTCAGGCCTCTAAAATAGCATCATCTGTATTTAAATGCTTGAATATTTCCAATGTGCAGGGTAACTCGGTAACTTTAATTTTTTTTTTTTAAATTCTTTTACTACATTAAATACATTTATAAATATAGGTACCAACAGTGTGAGCCTCATGTCTCCTTTGAGTTACTCTGACAGCAGGATGGAATTTTTGCTGATGCATATTTTGGCCCAGAGCCACTGAGCAGCTCTCCCAAATTCTGAATTAACACTGGAGAACAACACAGCAAATAATTGAACTCTGTGTTTCTGGCCACTTGCTGTCTTCCATCTGGCAGTGTGTCTTTCTGAAGGTTTTGTGTCTGTTCCTGGTCTCTTGGAGAGGAGCAGGATGAGTAAGAGTTTTCCAGTTGTTCTCCCTTTTTCTCCTGTATGAGGAGAGCTTGTTCAGCACTCACTGAGTGTGCTCGAGGTGATTAGCAAACAATCAATTGAGCTTTTTTTTTTTAAAGAAAACCCTAAACAGAAGTAAATTCAAAACACTTAGAGGCTTCTGAGAAAGCCTTAAATTGCTGTTGAGCCACTCTTTTGGCTGAAAGCTGAAATGATGCCCCTAAAAAACTCCTTGCATGCCTGGGGTGGTGGTGAGGCAGGATTATTGAGAAGGAGAGAGAGATTAAAGGAGGAGGAATTTTGGAGAACAGTTCCCAAACTAAATATTGCTTGTCATGTTCTATAACTTATCAACAAGCTGACAGCCTATTTCAGACTTGGAAATCTCCCAGAATTTGAAAATAAATCAAGTCCCCTTCTTCCAGTTCAAGGAGTGCTTTGCCCCTTATCTTGCTCTGCTGTTTGTGGAAGGGCATAAGGGGAAGGTGGCCTAATCAAGCTCTAAATTAAATGGCTTGGCATTTTTCCAGTCCCTACTTTTTCCTGCCACCATGAACTGTGTCAAATCTTTTTTCCTCTCAGTTGGCTGTAATCAAAGTGTCATTTTGTCATTATTGATCCTTATTAGTGCCTGGAAGTGCTGTGGTTGAAAGTGCTGCTTCCTCAGCCCAAATTTACAGTCAATAAATAAAATTTTCCTCATCTTCACTACTTCATGAGAATCTTTTCTTACACTTCCCTTATCTTTTCATGTATTTCTTTTAGTGAAATTCATATAAAACATCTGGACTGGATGAAGAGGGAGGAGGGAAGAAGACGGGACCCCTGTAACCTCTCTCCAGGCTCATCTTTTTTATTTTGTTTCTTTTTCACTCCCTAGTTAGTTGTTGAACTGTGGCATCTCAGAATCTGTCAGTCCCTCTGCCAACCCCCCTTTTTTCAGGAAACTGGGATAACTTTTCACTTCTGCCTTTTTAATGCTCCCTTTTCTCTTTGCTGTCACTCCCTGCAGTGGTGAAATCAATGATCTATTTGTGTCCTGGTGGTTTATTTTTGTGCCTTCACATCTCCTCTTGCAGAGTTCATTTACTGCTAGCGAGCTCCAGTCCAGAACCTTCCATTAGAGACGAGGGAATAGTTTTCCCAGAGAAGCTGTGGCTGCCCCTGGATCCCTGGAAGTGTCCAAGGCCAGGCTGGATGGGGCTTGGAGTAACCTGGGACAGTGGATGGTGTCCCTGCCCATGGCAGGGGATGGAACAGGTTGAGATTTAAGGTCCCTTCCACCCAAAACTATTCTGGAATTCTGTGGCTGGATAAATGTCATAGTTTAAATTTATAGATCTTCTCTTGCTGCTGTTCAGTTGGTCTGGACTTATTTTTTGAGGAAAGAAACAAAGCACTCCCTTGTCTTCGTGTGAACATTGTCTCTAAGTAGTTGAACCAAGCAGCATTCCCAATCTTTGACACCTAAGATAATATTTTAGTGATTTGCTGGAGTCCCAAAAAGTCAGATAGGAAAGACTTTATCCACCACTGTCTGCATGAAATACAGCAAGGAAAGCAATTTAATTGCATTTTGATTCTCAGTTCACTGTCCAAGAATTTTATATAATTGTTTATTAGAGATTATTGTAATCTCTACTACAATAACTAGAAGATGAAAAGCAATAAAGGAAATAATCCTGTTGCACAACACCGGGGCTGCCTGACTCTATGTGTTTTCTTCTGCAGTTATTAAGCAACAGAGATATTTTTCTAGCGAAAATCATGTTTCAAGAATTGCATTACTAGCTAAACAATTCCAAAAGATGCATTTAATAATATTGTAAAATAAAACTGTTTCCTATGGTCGACTGAATAACGCAGCTTCCTCGAATACTACAACCCTTCACTAATTAACTGGGTGCTTTCATATCAGTAGCTGATTATTGCTTCTGGAAACAATCATTTAGCCACTGAGAGAGGAACAACACTTCTTAATAAAGACATTTTTCCTCACAGATCAGCTCATTAAAAATTTTCTAGTGCGTGTCATCTGCAAGGCTGTAAAGTGGCTGTGACTGATCCTGTAAAATTCTGTGGGTTTCTGTCTGTGAAATGGGGATATGACAGAGGTGGCCAAATGGTCAAAGGATTGTTTTGATGAAAGGAATCTGCTAGAAAAATTGGTATTAAAAATACAATGTATTTAATTGCTGATGTGATCTTGAGATTGAGTTGGAATGTTCCAGAAAAATACAATTACAATGAAAGCATTTTTTGCTCTAACTCTGATTTTGATTTGATGGGACAGAGTTCAATAAAATTAATGTTGAGTATTTGTTTTACTTAAACTAATGAGCCATCCTGAGTAGAGAAATCAAATATAAAATTATCTGTGTAATGACAAACAGCCTTCGCACAAACTGGGCCATATTTTTTCCTGCATTTGGGAACTCTACAGATCTGTTTCAACATTTGGATGTCCCTTTAATTGTGGGCACTTATCTAGAAGTGTTTTTTGTCCTGTTACCCTGGTCAGTAGAACCATCTCAATCCTCTGTAAAGGTTTTGTTGGCAATTATGTAATTTTAATTCATTTGTATAAACACTAGTGAGGAACAAATCCATGAGTCACAAGCCCTGGACAGGCTGTGTCAGGCAATCTTTAATTTAAGAGCTGGTATTGAAAGCTCGGTGTGAAGTTCATTACCAAGTGGTTTTATTTGGACACTTGACATTACTTATAAATCTGTTTGTCCTGACAGAGGTGGCCCCTCAATCATCTCCTAAAATTTCTCTTTTCAGAAGGACAAATCATGTGGTGGGAACACGACTGACTCAGGCTGGAGGGACCTCAGGAGGTCTCAGGTTAAAGCAGGGTCAGACAATATCTCTGTACAAAGTGTTCCAGAGCTTCATCCTCCCAGCCCTCCCTACATCCACTTGGAACCTTCCCTCTCCAACTTGTGTCAGGGGAGGTTTAGGTTGAATATTGGGAACAATTTCTTCATGGAAAGGGTTCAGCTGCCCAGGGCAGTGGTGGAGTCCCCATCCATGGCGGATTTTAGAGCTGTGTGGATATGGCTCTTGGGGACACGGATTTAAACCCAAGCGTATCCATTTGGGACATAAAGCAAGAAAAAGCTCTCAGTGGAGAAATCCATCTTCCTGATCCCTCCTTTGCCTAACAGGATTTAAAATGATCATCCTCTGCTTTCATGGAGATTTCCTTGATCAACAAGCAGAAGAAGAAATGGCAATTTTTTTGGGTAATGCGTCCAGCCTGGCTTGGGCACTTCCAGTGATGGGGCAGCCACAGTGCCAGGGTCTCACCGCCCTTACAGAGAGGAATTCCTTCCCAATATCCCATCTAACCCTACTCTCTTTCAGTTTGAAGCCATTCCCCCTTGTCCTGTCACTCCAGGCTCTTGGAAAAATTTCCTCTCCATCATTTCTGTTGGCTCCCTTCAGGTGCTGCAAGGCCTGAATGATTGGTCTGGGTCAAAAAAGGATCGGAGTTAATTTAACTTCCAAACCTCTTTGACTCCATGGGATAACTCTTGGCTTTTAGGGGGGAACAGAGCCTGTGCTGTGTGGAGATGAATGGGTGCCTTTTGCTTCCAGTAGTGTCTCTTAGACAGGAATAAATTCCTTAGATCAGGAATAAATTCCTGCTCTCACATTCCTCTGTGAGAGGACAATCAGAGAGAACAGATTATATATTTATTTGTGCAAAGACTTACAAATTCGGTCTACCTTCGATCATATCAAATTTATTTTCTATTTTATTTTATTTTATTTTATTTTATTTTATTTTATTTTATTTTATTGAGTGTTTCTCAGTAAACGCAGACAGGAGGAGCAGTTTCAGCTGCAGCATTTCCTCTTCTCACTTTCTGTGCCTTCATCAGCCCCATGCTCCTCATTTCGTACCTCCACTGAGTCATCAGCACTGGTCTAATGGACTGGAACAGCCCAAGGTGGATGGTAATTACTTATTGAGTTGCTGATAGCCCAGATGAGAATAGGATTTATTAGATCAGGTATAATGAAAAGCTGTGTTTAATGCAGAAAATTTAGAGTCTGAAAGACAAGTGTCTCAATTTTTTATATATATATATATATATATATATATATATATATATATATATATATATACACATATGTATATATATATATATGTATATATATATATGTATATATGTATATATATAATATGAAAGAAATTAAAATAGTGATATAGGAAGGTTTAAAATTAATTACCTGAATGATGTTGTTCCAAGTTGTTTCAGAATTCCAGGTGTTTTGGGCTGAGATCTTTTTAAACCTTTTTACCTGCCATTGTTAGGGAGGTTTAAGGGAACAAAACCTGTATAAAGTGCCCACTGATATATTAACTTTTCTTTTTTTTCTTCACATGAATATATGATGTTCTTCTTTCCTTTCCACTCTAAACTTTCACGTATCATTGCAGGCATAGACCTGGCTTCCTTTATTATCCCCCAAAGTAATTTTCTCGTTCATCATCATGAAAAGTCCTTTATTAAAAGTTCTGCTGCTGCATTGTTAAATAAAATAACAATAATAACAATAATTATTTGATTTAACTGACACATCAAGTTGGGAACATGGTGCTCCACTCTACGGGATAATGTAAAACATTAATGGAGATATGACCCTGAGCTCAGACAGAATCTTGACATTGCAAGGATTCAGAAAAATAGGGAAGATTAGAAGGATGCTTTGTGTTTTGCTGTAGAGCTTGGTTTGGAGACTCTGTTTCTGTGGTCTTTTCCTGAAATATGAAATATGTTTTTGAACATCAGTGTCACAAAAAGCTCAACCAGATTCTTTCAGAAACAAAGAGCCTGTCATTCTCTTCAAGTTCCTATTTTTATGGTGCAATTCTAGCCCTTCACAATAAAGGCTTCCAGAATCCCATGGCTGCAGTAAATAAAATTTGAAGTGGTTTTCCTGAAAGAGCCTTGAATACTTTTTTCATTTGGAAGAGAAACTTTGCCTTCACTGGAGGGGCTTAGATCAACATGGGATAGTGGAAGATGTCCCTGCCCATGGAACTGGGTGAACTTTAAGGTCCCTTGTAATTTCTGACTCAAAACTGTTTTTCAACTTACATTACCCAGCCTGATAAATCATCATCCCTCTCTCTGTATATTTATATTGTATGCACAATTTTGGTGGCCAATTTTCAAATACCAGGGAAAGTTCAGCAGTAACTTTAATAAAGACAGCAATTATATTTTCATTATTCCCTCACTGCTTGTTAAATTGGGTTTGGAGTGTTTTATGGATCTAGAGCAATAAACATTATCTTACTTTGAGAGGTATTATAAAGTGTTGAGAAAAACATAATTATTGTTATTGGAATTTTTTTTTAATGTGAGAAGGTCAGGGAAACTTGATTATAGGTTTTTTTTTCACCAATTAACTTTATATTTTTGAGCTCTGGTAATGTCATTTAGAGCCTTTCATCTGTGGGCATCACCCCTGAATCTTTGATAGTAAGGAGTGGGCAAAACTTGCTGTCTGAATTTTGGCAGCAGCTCAACCCTATTCCATGTCCATTTGTACAAAAATAAAGATTCCTTCTCTTTCCAAAGTAAGTTTAAGTTCAAAAATGGCACAAATTCAGAACCGTAACTTCCAGTCTCGGCTCTTTCTGTGAATTGCTTGCCATAAAATTTGGCACGTGGATAATTTGTGAGAAGTTGTAGCTCAGAAAGAAATTAGAAACTCATCATGAGGAAGGTTCTCTTGGTTATGTGTTTAAATGGGCACCAGTCCTGTTAAAATCCAATTATTTTCCTTGAATACCAGTTGAAATAATACCCAGGAGACAGTTTTTGGGAAGATCCTACAATATTAAGTGCTGAGCTCTCAGAAAAATCTGCCATCAGTTCAATGGGAGCTGTTGAATCTCTGTGGAAAAGCATCCTTGATTCTGTAGCACCAGAGGCTGCAGCTGAGGCAAGAAAAATCAGTGCAAAATTGGAGTCACATTTATGACACTCTTTCAGCAACAGAAAGGTAAAAATATTGAGGAACTGTTGTGGTTTCCTGCTAAATAGGCTTTAAAAACTCTGGGCACTTTGTTATGTTTATTTCTGGTAAATCAAGACACATTAAAGGACTAAAACCATCATTAGTTTTGTCATTTTAAGAAGGAAAAGATTGTTTAAAATCCCTACATCTCTTTTATGTCCCAAAAATGTGCTTTGGCTGGCATGAAACCACAAACATTATCTCAGTTTGTCAGTAATTTCAGTGTATGACAGGTTTGAAGATTTTAATTCTGTTACTAAGATTGTTTAGAGCAAAAAAAAGACTGGGAAGAAGGTTAAACTTCTAAGCAAGGCACTTTATTAATGAGACCTTTATTTGTTAATAAAAGGAGGAAACTTATAGGAAAAAAAGGAATGTGCTGTGGATTTGGGTACAAATACTTTGTATTTCTTGATTGAGAGAAAGGTTGGATTTCTGTTATGTAAGGAAAGTGGTTTCATTGTTACTTACGGAATTTTATCTACAAAAATAATAAATTCTGGGGTTCAACTAATGCATAATAACACAGTCAGCCCTTACTGGGCTTGATGGGGCTGTTTTCTTCCTCAGAGGAGTGAAATTTGTTGGAAATACAGGATTCCCTGGAAAATTAAAATGAAATTAGGTGCTGTATTGAAGATGACAAATCACTTCTTTACAAATAATAAAGAATGTTGGATTCATTTGGCCAATCTCACCCCAGGCCAGTCACCCCTGGCTCCATCACATCACAACAGGATAAATGTCCTCAAGGAATGTTTGGAATATTTTAGCTGATGGCTTTAGGATGAGATGAATCATGTTTTGAATTTCCAGCCTACAACACTCCATGCTTTATTTGTTTATCCCTCTTGCCACAACAGGTTGGAATGTTAATTTTGATGATTTTCGGAATAAATTCTCATTTTCAGCTGAAATCCGCTGCGATTTATGGGACTATTCATAGAAATGAGCATAAAGAAGCTAATTTTAGCATGAGGGAGCTAAAATCTCCCATATTTCTTGTTCCACAGTCAACGGAGACTCATAGAGTGGGAGAAAACCCTGTTCAGAAGGAAGCTCAAAGCTGAAACCTGATTTTAGATTGTCTGAATTGCTCTCTGCTCACAGCTCCAAGGCTGGCAGAACTCAAGGAACGTATGGACAACACTCTCAGGCACAGGGTGGGATTGTTGGGTTGTCCTGGGCAAGGCCAGGAGCTGGAATTCATGATCCTGGTGGGTCCTTTCCCACTCAGGATATTCTGTGGATCCAGCTCCTTGGTTCAGTGCCAAACCCTGGCTCCCTCTGAGAACTTGTGCCACTTACTGAGGTTTGCTGAGCAGCCAAACTCATCCTCCTTCATTTCAAACCCTCTTTTGCATCCCATCCTAAATCACTCATACACTTGGGAAGGTAAAAAATGGGAACTGTGATTTTATTGTGAACCATCTGTTATGGTTCTGTAGATGCAGTTTTGTAGTGATTGGTGACTGGTTTGGTTTTTGATGGTCACAACTTAGTAAAGAAATAGAGTATGAGCCTTAAATTTTGGAGTGATTTAATTGGCTTAAGGTAAAAGCGAAAAATAAAAAAGACATTTGTTACTTATGAAATATTTTATTTTGCAGTTATTGTCACTGAGAAATAGCATGTTAGCCTTAAACTGTGTCAGCTGTTCATGATGAAGTCATAACCATTTTTTTAGAATTGCGGTAGCTACTTCCCATTTCACTTCAGAAGTGTTTTTTATTAGAATGCCTTCCCCATCCGCTCCATATCATAACACAGTCAGCCCTTCCTGGGCTTGATGAGGTTGTTTTCTTCCTCAGAGCAGTGAAATTAATTGGATACTGGGTTCTCTGGAAAATTCAAGTGAAATTGGGTGCTACATTGGAGATAAGGAATGGCTTCTTTAACAAATGTGTTCATTTGGCCAATCCTGCCCCAGTCCAGGCACCGCTGGCCCTGTACATACATTGGCTCTGCTGGACATGGGGAAAACCTCTGGAATCTTCTTGAAATTGTGGAATTACACAACAGTTTGGGTTGGAAGGGACCTTAAAGATCATCTGTGCGACCAAACCTGGCCACACCAACCCAAACCAGTGCTTGGCAACACCGTTCTCACCTTCATTGTGCCGTCAGCTTCTGCAGTAAAATCACAATTCCCTTTCTCTCAACAAATCCCAACTTGGCTCTCTCGTTTTCCCTTCGCTGTGCCGAGGGGGGAAATCACCAGGAAAAAAGCTGGAGCAGATTGGGAGGCTCAGCTGAGCGTTGGGGCTGGTCATTTATCACTGTCAGCGGGGCCAGGGGGGATGAGGCACTGGAGCGTTCACGCTCATCCATGGAGTGACAGCTGATGGGAGCCTGGTGCAAGCTCCAGGCAGATAATCTGCCATGGAATGGGAATGTGTGCGAGGGAGATACTCTATCACCGGCCACACACTGCTCCCCATGGCTCCACGAGGCAAAAGGGAACAGCAGCAGGGCTTTAAGGGGAGCTGGGAATCAGGATTTCTCACAGAAACAGGGCTGGGCATCGCTGCCGTGGATTCCTCGATTCTTAAATCCGGGTGGATGGAGTGGTGGGGATGTGTGGGGAGGCACGGGAATGATAATGGGATGGAAGTGTTCTGGTGGAAAGCACTGGGGATTTCATGTCTCAGTTTAATTCTGCTGTGACGTTCAGGAATTATTTAGAAATAGCAAAACCCACCCTGGTAAATGAAGGCCTCAGTGTATCTAAATATTTAAAAGAACAAGAAGAATGTCTTGTGATATCAAACTGAAATTACAGCAGGAAAAATCTGATAAGGGGAGGTTAATATGCATTTCCTGCAATGTTCAGTGAAAAAAAGGTTGGGGGAACTGGGATTGTTCAGCCTGGAAAAGAGAAGCTTTGGAGTGACCTAACTGTGGCTCCACTTAGGAAGCCTGTGGCTTCCAGAACATGGAGGGAGCCTAAAAGAAAAGAGATGGTGGAATATTAGCAGGAGCATGGAGAAGGACTTACCGCTGCCAGAGGGCAGGGATGGATGGGATATTGGGAAGGAATTGTTCCCTGTGAGGGTGGGGAGGCCCTGGCCCAGGGTGCCCAGAGAAGCTGTGGCTGCCCCTGGATCCCTGGAAGTGTCCAAGTCCAGGTGGGATGGGGCTTGGAGCAAGCTGGGATAGTGGAAGGTGTCCCCGCCCATGGCAAGGGGTGGAAGAGGATGAGCTTTAAGGTCCCACCCAACCCAGACAATTCCATGAAATATTTCCTGTAGGTGTTAATTTAGAGCATGGCTCCCAAGCCAATGTGAGAACATCCTGATTCCAAAAAAAATCTTATTCTGCCACCTAATAAAAAGTTTTGCATCTTGAATTTGGTCAATTGGCAACTCAAAACTTTTGTTTTGAATTTGCTGTTATTTTTATTAATTGTATCCCATTTTGCTTTTCATGACAAATCATATGCATTGACTTAACTGGGGAACATTTTAATTGAGCACTGCTGGAGATTTTCCAATAAATTAACATTACATGTTTTTAACAGATGTCTGAAGTTGACATTGTTACTAGACATTGTAATTAATAGAAGTATTACCCAAATTAAAATTTCAGAGCCTCAGAAAAAATTAAAATGTAGGTGACTGAGTGATGTTAACTCATTAATAGAGAGTGACTCTTGAATTCCCTCCACTGGGTTTTATTAGCCCAGTAAACACATTTTTCCAAGTATCTGGAGAGGGAGTTGGACCCTTTGGAATAAGGGTCTTATGAATCAAGACATGTTTTACCAACGATGTTGTGAAGTTCTTTAACCTGACAATGTCTTATTGATATAATCTGCCCAAAAGTACCTTTCTGGGATGCTGTAAAGTTTTAATATCATAGAATTGGAGAATTCTAGAATGGTTTGGGTTGGAAAAGACTTTGAAGATCATCCAGTTCCAATCTCCATATAAGTAATTAAAGTCTTGAAACAACACTGCTCTGCTCTTTGTCTACAAATTCACAACCAGCCATGAATTTCAAAGGGCTTTTCCCACTTTGAACATGTGTGTGGATGTCCAGTAAAAATTGTCTTGACTCATTTTGAGAATCCATGGACATAAAAATCAGTGACAGCTCACTGGTGTTACATGGCACGAGGCTTAACTGCTCTCAGTGTGAGCTCTCAGAAAGGGAGCAGTCTAAATCCAAAGTCACACTTTGGGGGTTATTTATGTAAATATTAACCTGTGAAAGGAAATTGTAAATAAACGATGTGATTAAAAGTAGTTGGGAGGGGATTTTTTAGGTCTGAATTTGGTGTTTCTGGTGCTGATTCCCAAGTGAGGAGATGTTGAACTGAGCAGTGCCAGGAATTCACTGACCAGCAGAGATCAGACCCCAGCCTGTGGCTTCCCAGAGTTTATAAAAGTTTATTTCTCCATGAATCTTCAGGAATTCCCTCAGGTGGTTCCTGCCCTTTTTACACAGTTTTTTTCCTCAAGAATTATAGGATGAAAACTCAAATTCCATAACAGGGGAAGTGCTCCTGGAGCTGCTTTGCCTCTCTCGGTGCTCCATCGTGGAATTCCTGCCCGGAGCTTTGTGCTGCTTCCCATTTTTCACAGTGTACACACCGTGTTCCAGATGAGCATCCAGAGCATGTTTTATTCATGTGCTTTTCACCCCTTAGTTGGGATCATTAATAAAGCTGCTAAATAAACCCAGGCTTAACAACCCTGCTCGCTACACCCCACTGGACATCTCCTCCTGCTCCCTCATGCTTTGTTTATCACCATCCTTTGTTTGCATCTCTTGGTTTTCCAGTCTGTCTGATGCCATTCTTACCCAAGCTGGTTAATATAAGGGTTTCAAGTGGGGTTTTGAGTGGTGTTGTCTGTAATTATGAAGTAAATCCAGTTGTATTTTATCATCTTCCTTCTGTTCCTATGCTAACAAGAGGCTCCATGAAAAGCAGGAGTGTCAGAGATGGCCTGGATAGCCCTTGGTAGGTGGATAGCTCAATCCCAGGCTCTGCTTCAGCTTTAGGGCTCTTCCATTTTCTTTTCAATTTTATATTTCAGGAAGTTGTATACTTTTCATCCCTGGAAGTATCCAAGGCCAGGCTGGAAAGGGCTTGGAGCAACCTGTAATAGTGGAAGGTGTCTGTATTTTTATTATTTTCTTTTGCGTTACCCCATCCAACCTTGGACACTTCCAGGAATCAGGCAGCCACAGCTTCTCTGGGAGGTTAAAAATAAGAAGTTTTAAAAATCAGAACTGCTGATTATGTTATGACAGAACTCCATGAATTAGGTTTTTGGGAAATTAAATGATGTGACAGTCCCAAAAATACCACAAGAGTTGATTAGTTTGTGTGTCTCATGTATCTGTCTATGTTATCTTTCTGATCTCACAGCCCTTCCAGGCAGGATTCTTACACAATCACAGATTCCTTTTGGTTGGTGTCATTATTTTCCTCTGCCATTGTTTCCTTTGCTATTTTGATCCTGTATTTTGCTGTTAACTTTTGTTATGGTTCATAACCCCTAATCTACATTGGTGTTGAGATAGTATTTAAATAAATATTTGTGTGTACACAGGTATATCTAATCCTTCCTCTGAACAGATCCTGAATCTCTGTGATATTACTGCCAGGTTATAGATGGAATTCATCCAAGTTTGTCACTACTGTCCTTATAATCAGTGCTCAGAAAGTGACATTTTAAAGTATGACTGGTTTTATCCAGAAGAAAGCAGTATGTAAATGAATCACCACACAAGTGTCTCATTCTTCCCAGAGAACAGGAGGATCCACTGCTAAATACTCAGATGTAGATACCAGTGTGGAAGATGAAAGCCAAGTGTAAGGGTCCAAGTTTAAGAATATTTGATTTAGCCTGAATTTTTGTTACCCCAAACCTCCAAAATTGAACACCTACCTAGAGTCAGAGAACAGATCCAGCAGAATGTGTGGTCACAATCAGGCTGTGATGGGTCACAATTATCTGGCCCTACTAGACTTTGTGTGTGGGAAAGTCACATAATCTCAGAATCCCAGAATTGTTTGGGTTGGAAAATCCCTCAGAGATTACTGATCCAACCGTTTCCGACTGCCAACGCCACCACTGAGCCATGTCCCCAAGTGCCACATCCACGTGGATTTTAAACCCCTCCAGGGATGGGGAATCCACCCCTGTCCTGGGCAGCTGTGCCAGGGATGGACAGCCCTTTCCAGGCAGGAATTGTTTCCAGTATCCAACCTGAAACTCCCCTGGTGCTACTTGAGGCCGTTCCCTCTCCTCCTGTTCCTGTTCCCTGGGAGAAATCCTGATCCCCTCCCAGACTCTCCTGTCAGGGAGTTGTGCAGAGCCACAAGGCCCCCCCTGAGCCTCCTTTTCTCCAGGCTGAGCCCCTTTCCCAGCTCCCTCAGCCCCTCCATGGTTTGTGACCTTGTCTCCCTGACAGCAATAGGTGTTTCTGTACTTCCCAGAATACTTTCCTTCATTTATACCCCAAATATATCCCTGATCCTCATATTTTGCTCCCACACCCCATCTTCTCCATCCCAGCTGCCATGAATCCATTCTTCCACTCTCCAGAGAACTGGGAATTTCACAGTCAGTATTTCTCCTCCCCTGCACCTCCACCACCGTCTTTTAAGAAATTTATTAATTTTCATTCCAAAACCTCATTTTCCTGCTGCTCCTGATCCATTTCCTGGAAGGACCTGCAGAACAAAGCCAGTGTGTGATCTCTGGCTTTTGTTCATTAAGCAGCACCTCTGTTTTTTGAGGAGCCTGTGCGTTTTGGAGGCTGAGCTGACACTCTGTGCTAGGACACATCACATTCATCAGTCAGTTCCTGTGTCCCAATCTGATGGCCTGATGAGCACAGCCTGTCACACTGTGGGACATCAACTCCAGAATACATTTCCAAACTGGTTTCAGCTGCCACTCTTCCTTTCCTGAGCTGTTTTGATAGATAAACTTATTTCTCAACAACATTTGTGATTATTACATTCCATTGAGTGATACCAGCATTTTGTTAATAATAGCTGGGATCCCTCATGTGAGGGCAGCACCACAGTGCTACAAAGAGCTGTGGGTCAAATAATTCAAAATTCAAATTGTTGAATTGACTGTGACATAGCCACCTCTCCTTTTAATTGATCATGAGCTGACAGCTGATCTCTCCTGATGGAGGATGAAACTGGAGAAGTAGAGCTGAAAGAAACCCAGCAGATCCTGTTCACCATCTCTTTGCCAATGCTGAGGATCCAAATGACTCGTCAGAGGTGGAGACATAAATGACCAGGATTGGGGATCGATGTCTCTGTGCTGAAAATAACCTTTGGGAGACAAAGGGATTTGAACTGTAACACCGGAGAGTCCATCTGAGATGGCAGGAAGATTTCTTATTGCACAGGAGCTTTTAGAACTGACAGTTCTGCTCGTTGAACTAGACCTGAAAAGAAAGAAAAGCTTCTGTTCCATCACCAGCTAGGAAGGATTTATGGATGAAATTCTGCCATAAATTTAAAATGTCATCCCACTCAAGGAGAGCAGCCCTCTCCCTTGTGTGCCTCTCTTTAGTTCTCCAGCAACCCCAGTAAATCTCTGATTTTCTGCTTTTTTCCCATCGAGTAGTTTTTAAAATCCCAGAATTTGAAATCCAAATTCCACCCTCAGGAACAAGGAAAAATTGGGGGGTCTTAGGGTAGGCTGGGAAAGGGAGCATTTAGCAGGTAATTCCTATTTGTTCAGAAGCATTTCCTACCAACTTTCTCTTCAACAGCCAAACCTTCCCCCTGTCCTTTGCAGGCCATTGTGAAACCACCTCAAAAGGATTTTCTGGAGTCCAGGAGAGCTTGGGAGGGGGGGTGGATATAAATAAAGTGAATGATTCCACTCTCTGTTTGAGTAAATGAGGATTTGGAACGATACCATCCTTGTACGATTTACCAAATCCTCATTTTTGGCGTAATTTGGTACATGAGATGTGTGACTCCTCTTGGCGCACACAAGGTACCTTTTTAGAGGACTAAACCCTTTCTTTAGGGAAATATCTCTTGAGTTATGAAACAGTGAAAAAAATAAATAAACCTCCTTAGGTTTAAAAAATCAAGTTTGAAAGTAATTAGGCCTATAAATGAATGACCTATTTTACAGAAGTACTGGCCAGTTGTGGCTTTCACAAGTGAAAAGTGAACAGAAATTCTGGAGCCCAGGAGTTCCTAGAATCAGTTCATTTACTCAGGCACAAGTGCAAACCAAGGTCAGATCCCTGTTTTCTAAAGCAGGTGAATAAATTAGAAATAAATTATATTATGCCTTGTATTTCATTTTTGGAAATAATGACCTGTGAAATCTTTTAATAACAGCTTAAAAAAACTCTTATGTTCTCTGATCTGTATTTTCTCCCAGATTCCCAACCCCTCAGTAGCCAAAATCCTCCAGCACAGTGGTATGATGAGAAATGTAGGAAAAATGTAAAAAAAAAGGTAAAAAAGAAAGGGGAAAAGAGTCCTTCAAGTAGCAGCTGATTTGCTTTGGGATGTTCCCATCCCTGCTTTTCCCTTTTCCCCCTCCTCTCCCCTAGCTGTTCTGTAGGAGATGGAGGAGGCTCCTGGTAATTGGTTAATCAGCTATTTTCAATTCAATTCCTGGCTGTACTTACCATGGAAAATTAACAGTCCTTGCGTATAAATATGACCCCTACTCCTGGATTAATTTGATTATGCGAGAATCTCAGTTTTCATTTAAAAATAATAACTTTCTGGCTTCTCTGATAAAACAAGTTTGGATATGTAATCTAAATATTCCCTAATGGCTTAAAAAAAAAATCAAAAGACAAATACTAAGAATATATGAATCTCTTGTTAATAGAATTTAAATATTCTCAAATCTTTGCTGTGATTGCTAGAGATTGAATATTTTGAGACCAGGAAATTTCTGATTTTCATTCACTGCTGGATCAGCATTCTCTGAAAGCCAAACTTCTTTTAAGCATCTTCATTTGGGTCCACAAAAAGAGAAGTGATGTTCATTAAATGACTGGGGGCATCTTGACCCTGGGTTCTTAAAATTTCCCTGGGCTTGTAAATCTTGTTGGAAATTAAGTTAGGCTAGTTTGAAAGGAAATATTTTTTACAGAACTTTCCCATTTGAACATATTTCATTGTTGAATTTATCTATTACGGGTGTGATACCATCAACCCATGGAACTGGGAGGATAAATGAAATGTATCCTAACAAATTAAAATGTGCCAGAGAGCAGGTCTGGCCACTGGAACTTGATTGTCCACGCTGATAAATTGCTGGGATAGGATCAAACATGATTTTAGCTGGGCTAATTAACTCTTGGACAGTTTGTAGATAAGACTTGTCTGTTTGAGTGGTTTACTGGTACACACTCATGGTGAGGGCAGCAGAGAGGGAGATGGTTCTGCTTGGCCTCATGCGACATTTTGGATCTGGGATCCAACAGCAGAAGGACGTGGAGGTGGTGGAATGAATCCAGAGGAAGCCATGGAGCTTCTCCAAGGGCTGGAGCCCCTCTGCTCTGGAGCCAGGCTGGGAGAGCTGGGGGTGTTCACCTGGAGAAGAGAAGGATCCAGGGAGAGCTCAGAGCCCCTTCCAGAGCCTAAAGGGGCTCCAGGAGAGCTGGAGAGGGACTGGGGACAAGGAATGGAGGGACAGGACACAGGGAATGGCTTCCCACTGCCAGAGGGCAGGGATGGATGGGATATTGGGAAGGAATTCCTAGGTGTGAGTCTGGGGAGGTTCTGGCACAGGGTGCCCAGAGAAGCTGTGGCTGCCCCTGGATCCCTGGAAGTGTCTCAGGCCAGGCTGGACGGGACTTGGAGTAACCTGGGATAGTGGAAGGTGTCCCTGCCCATGGCAGGGGGTGGATTTTTTAGATGGTTAGATGGTCTTTTAAGGTTCCTTCCCAAACCATTCCATGATTCTGTGATAATCCATGTGTGGCCAGGACTTCACCTGCAGTCAGTGACTCTTTAGCCAAGGGCTGTTGTAGGATTGTGTTAGAAACTATCCAGTGATAGGTGCAAAAAACTGACTAATGCCTATGAAATACTGAGGATATGTTTAGCAACTTTTCATTATCTTTGCATGTATTTTGGATCTGTGAAGGATTATTTCTGTTAGAATCGGGAGACTCTAAGGAGCACAGGGCAGGCACTGCACCTGTCTGAAGCACGCTTTGCCTGAAGCTGAAGTTGAATGTCAAGTCCTCCAAGATCTGTGTTGCTTTCAGCTCCTACTGGTTCTGTTCAGCAGGGAGCAGAGTGTGCCACAGGAATCTCTCAGGCTTACTTTGGAAAATTTAGAGTTTTGGCAGTTGATGAGGGGTTCTGAGAGGTTTCTGTTCATGAGTTTATGTTTGTGAAAATTCTTACTGCGTGAATATCAATAAAATAAAAGTAAGAATCTATTCCTTAACTTTATTTGGGAACCCTGAGGATCAAGGAGATTAAAAAAATGATGTAGAGATATCCCTGGAGGTGTACCAGGCCAGCTTGGATAGGGCTTGGAGCAGCCTGGGATAGTGGAAGGTGTCCCTGCCCATGGCACGGGGTGGGACTGGATGAGGTTTTTTGGTTTCCAACCAAACCATTATGGGATTGGATGATCCATGTCCTTCTAATTCAACTTTTCCACACCCATTAATGGATGAACTCCATGAATTGACAGTGTTTGGGTGGAATGGGCTGTTTTCAGCCCCTGGAAGATGAAACGAAGTCACAGCCAGTCCAGTATTCACTGGAAATCTCTCCATGGTTCTGTAACACCAGGTTTTATCCTACTTACTGCAACCCCTTGTCTCTGGAATTACAATGAGCTTGGAAAAGTTATTCATTCTTTCTGTTGGCAAGCTACAGGGATGGTCTTTTTTTTTTTTTCCTAATTCCATGGGGCCAAAGTATTCCTGATTTTCTGGAGTTAGTCAATCCAATTTGTAGGTGAGAATTAAAATATTTTCACATGGAAAAACTGTTTTGTTAAAAAGTCTCAAACTGGGTCATTCTTTAGTTCTCTTGGGGAAAGTTGGTTTATTTTTTACTATTTAATGCATCTGTGCAGGAAATACTGGAAAAAATAGTGAGCCAAAGTATGAATGACAAGAAAATGAATCATTTTATCTAGCTGAAATCTTCAAAATTAAAGTGTGAAGACATTGGGAGACAACTTGAGAATTCTGAAAATATTACTTTCATTCGAGCCCGTCTCACCTCTGAAAGTTTAATTTTAATTTTAATATATTGAAAGCCTGGCCATTTGAAATGATAACTGCTTCATACATCATGGATGTCACTCACTCTGCAAATGAAGGCAGCTATCAGGGCGAGGGCAGGGTTAGTTTATTTGATCTTACAAGATGTTCCATAATTTTTCTGACTGTTCGCTCCTCTCCTGTGGCTGTAGATCATGTTGGGAATACCAGCTGCAGCTAACGAGGTTGAAACCTTGGTCATGTTACTCCCACTCTGGAGCTTCCCAACAATTTTCTTCCCAAAGCTCCTCTCCTGAGGCACAGGACATTCAATTTTCCTAAATGCCACCAATTGACTCGTGGCACCTCTTGCTCCACTTGCAGATAGATAACCCTGATTTTCCCTTCTCACTGACTGTTGGTAAATGTTGGATGCCAGCTGGGATTAGGAATGTCACTCCCTGCTAATGGCAAATATTGTTTCCAGAGAATTCACAAGTGAGCCCACATTCCTTATCTGACCTGGTTTATTCCTCACCAGCATCAGGACTAAAGGAATTCAAATAATGAATGCACTGAGAAAACATCTTGATTTTCTCCCTGGGAAATGTTTTGTGAACAGAAAGTTGCGTTTTTAATTCAGGAAGTTTTGTTTCTTGCCTCCACTGTTTAAAATGTGCTTTAGTAGCAAAAAATGAATGTGGGGATGGCAGTGGAAAGGTTTAGAATTACAAGAGGGTGAGGTCAGGTGGGATATTGGGAAGGAATTATTCCCTGTGAGGTTGGGGAGGCCCTGGCACAGGGTGCCCAGAGAAGCTGTGGCTGCTCCTGGATCCCTGGAAGTGTCCAAGGCCAGGCTGGACAGGACTTGGAGCAGCCTGGGATAGTGGAAGGTGTCCCTGCCCATGGGAACTGTTCAGGTTTCAATGGATCTGTGAGAACTAAACAATTGATTTTATGCAAAACAAATGCTCTATCACATTTTAACTTTTTTTTGTTGTTTTTTTTTTTTCATCCTTCTAGGTAAACATCATGTCAATGGGAACAGAATGGTTGAACCATTCCCAGAGGGAACACAGATGGCTCTGTTTGGTAAGGCATCAGTTTGAAAATAAAAACTCAAAGCTCTGTGTTGTTTCTGCATTCCAAATTTCTTAATTTTAACCTAACTCCTTCAAGTTTCGGAATCTGGTCTGCTCCTGCCATTTTCCAATCTCTATCACCAGCTAAAACCACTGGGCATTTTGGGAGATTTCCTTTATAAGTAATTTCCATATAAAGAAATGCACCATTTTTTTTTTCTTATTTATACAAGCAGAAAATGTAAATCCTGTATTTTGCTCTCTAACAATTCCAAAATAATAGCTTTTTATGTATAACAGTTTGTCTAAGATAATTCATTAGTTTAAATAAAATTCTGAAGATCATCCATGATTCTCCACACTTCAAACCATGTGAGGAACTCTAGCTGTTTGGAATCTCCTGGACTTAGAGGGTTTGTTATCATTTACATGCCCCAAACCAAACCTGCTGGTTTCTACCTGACCATGTAAATAGTCCTGTGGAATTCCCGTTGGGAATTCCTGTTCAGAGCTGGAAAAGTGGACAGCTGGAAAAGGGAAAAAGTTTAATTTCTCTGTATCTCTCACTTTTCTATGAAAATGTCATTCTTTGAGGCCATTTTGAAGATTTGAAAAGGTGTTTCTCCAGAGAAATTCATTAATTCTGGAAGTAATAAACATCCTAAAATAGATATAAATCACTCTTTTCCAACCAAGATCTGGACTTTACACCCAAATGGGGAATTGTCTGAGCTCTCATTTTGGGATGTGCTGATGTTAGTCCTTAAGGCAAGCCTTTGGGATTTACTGGGGGAAAAAAAAAGTGGATTTCTATGGCAAATATTAAAATTTATTGCTGCAGAGAATGAAAAATTTCCTAATGCTGTTTTGATACAACTGAGTTGTTTACAAAGGATATATTTCTCCATTAACATGTGGAGGATGGTCCAAAGTGCCTTTGGAAATGTATTATATTCTATTAAATGTTTCTCTATCTGTGGTGCTGAAGTAAATATTAAATCGCTCCTTGATACAGATTAATTTAATACTCCAAAAATGATCTTTTTCAGTTGGTGATGGCAGAAAATCTTGGTGAGTGTGATCTTTCCTGTAGAATTAATGTTGGTGTAGTTTATGGTTGAAGAGGGGAAATGCTTTGTGGGCTCAGTTTCCAACATGATTTATTCAACTTCCTTTCAGAGCTCCTCCAATTCAGTGTTGCCTTTCTGTCAGTGTCTCCTTCTCTGTGGATTTTGGGAGCATAAAGAAATTCTTGGAGTGGTAGAATGAGCGATTGTTTTATGATTTTCTTTCTGAGCGATGGAAAATGATTTTAACCTTTTAAGCTCCAAGGCTGAGATGGATTTATAGATTCTTCTTTGAATTTCTTACAGCAGGAAGGGTCAGAGGGTTCTGGTACAGTCTGATATTAATGCAGTCTTTGCTTTAGATATTTTTATTAAAAGTATTTTAAAATATATTTTATTTTGTTTATAAATAATATTTTGTTTAGATTTTTTAAAAAGAAGCTGCTTTTACTGTTATTACTATTATTTTTTTTTCTCTGTCATGTTCAGATCAGATTTCCAGTGTTTGTGATGGGTGTTGGTTCTATCGTTGTACACAATCTGTAAAAATTCAGAGAAAACAACATAATTTAATTGGAAAAGTGCAAAACCTTATTAAACAGTGCACTTTGAAGCATTCCTGAGGAACTCTGTGACACTCCTATCAAGCCTGGGAATTCCCATTCTTTTTCAATTGCCCTAGATTTTCCACAGGGCTGTGATTGCAAGTGTTGGGCTCAAGTGGTGAAAGCTCAGGCTGGTGCCATCTGTGCTGTGAAGGACATCCTGATTTTTGCTATTAGACCTGCACTGGAATAGTGCACAAACATGACTCTGATGATAATCCCTGGCATTTGTTGGCACTGACATCCCAATCTTATGGGTGGGCTGGGAAAAGGGAGCTGCAGTTCGTTTTCCTTCCTTCAGCCCATATGAATGGGAATAAAAGGCCACTCTGGATGGGGCTTGGAACAACCTGGAGTAGTGGAAGGTGTCTCTGCCCACGGAACTGGGTGAGCTTTAAGGTCCCTTCCAAACTAAACCATTCTGTGATTCCCTGGTTCTAAAACAAGCACTAGAAAAAGAAGACAGTCAGTTAGGAATTCCTCTCCTGGGATTATTACTCATCCTATCCATGTGGGATCCTGTTAACAGCGTGTTCTTTGTATCTTGGGATCCTGTCAGCTCAGGAGAGAATCCGAGCCTGTTGAATTTCTGACTCCACCTCTCCAAGACAGGATTTTCACACCCCTTTTCCAGGAAGATCCTTTACTCCTTTACTTGGGATTCACATGGATGAGTCTGGAAGAGCAGTAATTACTTAGAAGAGATTACTCTTCCTACCTAGAGAGGATGTGGATTCTCCCTCACTGGGGTTATTCCAGACCCATCTGGACACAACCCTGTGCCCTGTGCTCTGGGATGGCCCTGCTGGAGCAGGGAGCTGGACCAGATGAACCCACTGTGCTCCCTTCCAATCCATCCTGGGATTGCTTAAAAAGATCTGCAAAACCCAAAAGTTGGTTGTGTAAAGACAGCCAACTTGCAGTGAATTTTCCTCCTGCTTGGATAGTTTTAGATGCACCAATAAACCAGCAGAATAAAATATATTGCAGGGTTGTAAACACTGAGCCTTCCGCCTGCTGCAAAACTCAGGTGGATTTCATTCCACAGCTCCCTCTCCTGCAAAAACTCCTCAAGATGCTCTTCCCAATGGTTCATTATTTATTTGATGGTGTGACTGCTTGTTTGGATCAAGGGACAGGGTGAATGTACTCAGGGCATTGTTCCTGCAGCTTTCCCGTGTGCAGCACAACGTCACAGATTTCAAAGGATGATTTAAATGATCTTGAGACTCTCCTGTTGTCTGTTCAGCATCACTCAGCTGCTGCAGGTGCACCTATTGTTCATTAGGATAAAGAAATGTGTCCTTGTTTCTACAGTGGAGAAAAAAAGACACATTTCAAAGGTGAGGGTGATTCTTTAATGGAAATCTTTTAATGCTCCCCATTGTGTGACCTCATAATCCAGCTCCCAGCTAAGATTAAAGCACTAAGGGGACACGATGTGCATAGGCACAGCCTCACTGGAGACACTGGAATGCTGCATCAAAAATTCCCTGAAATCTATTCCCAAATTCTGTGACTGCTGCCCAGAGAAGTTGTGGACTCCCCATCCCTGGAGGTGTTCAAGACCAGGCTGGATGGGGCTTGGAGCTACCTGGGATAATGGCAGGACTTGGTGGTCTTCAAGGTCCTTTCCAACCCAAACCATTCTGGGGTTCTGTGTTTCCATGGAACAAGTGAAACTTGATGTTACATGTTTGTGTTATGATTGATAAAGTAGAAGTCCTTCAATAAATGCCTGTCCAGAAAGTTTTCTTGGAATTTTTATGGCCATGCATATATTCAGTTAAAAGTACTTCATATTAAGAGATTGATTTTGACCCCACACCTAATCAAAACTCAGAGTCTGAATATATATAAGGGAGGTTGACAATATTTTGACAATAAGCAGTTTATGGTTTAAATTCAACTTATTTACCAGGGATAAAAAACCCCCAAATGTCTGAAAGTTGCAGAAAATTCACGACTTCATGAAATTAGTATTTTCCTCAGTACCATTGTAACTCTTGCGTATTTTAAACGCATTTAAATGCACTTCTGCATTTAAATAGCATCATAACATCATGGAATGGGTTGGGCTTGCAACCCCCTGCCCTGGGCAGGCAAATTATGCTCAGAAATATTTCTGGTCAGGTTTCCGTTGAATTTTAATCACTCCTTTTCCTTATCAACTGCTGCTGGTGTGAGACTCCAGTTTATCCCAGAGCACCTCTGTATTCCTTGAGATTTCTATGTCACCTGATTTCTCCAAGAGGGAGCATTGTGCATATGGTGTGTGCATAGAAGGGCTCTTATTTGCTTCCAGTGAAATCTGGCAATAGTTCAGATTTGTAATTGCAACACTTTAAAAATGTAAGAGCACATTGAACTGCATTTGCTTGACATAGACTGGCTTGTAATGGGATAATTGGTTTCTTGATGTAAACAAAGTGCAGACAGAAATAGGATGTTAAGGAAGTGATAAGGTCTAATTATGGATATTTTGGAGCTGGCAGACAGATCCAGGCCTGGTCACCTTCTGCTCTGCACTTGTTAGACAGCAGCACATTCCAGTAATTCCATGGAGCTTTGTTATTACTGTGTTTTGCCTGAGTTGTTGTGTCCTGTCACAATTTCCTTCCCACTGCTTCCAAAGGTTATTTAAAAATTAAACCAGGATCCCCCAGGATTGTCCAGCGAGGTCTCTCAGCCTGTTCCTGAGGCACGTGGGTCTGGGGTCCTTGGAAAACTGAGCTCCTCCAGCACACCCTGCTCTTGGGGGCTTTGACTCCTTCCCATAAAGGTTGGACAGGGCTTGGAGCAACCTGGGATGGTGGAAGGTGTCCCTGCCCATGGCAGGGAGTGGAACAGGACCTGCTTTAATGTCCCTCCAACCCCAACCATTCTCTTCATGGATAAAGGCCTCATTAGGGCAACTTTAGGGCAACTTCCCAACTAAAAGAAAATTATTTCCCTTGGCAGTGGGATGATGTGTGTTCAAGAATGGATAAATCCATGCAGAGTTTCTTTTCGTCCCCCCTGGAACAGCTGCTGGTGGCTGTGTCAGACAGGAACCAATGTTAGGAAATCTTTTGGTCCAGCTAAGTTTTCAATGACTATTTTTCAGCAGAAAAAGAAAATCACAGGGAACAAAGTTTGGCCCCCAAGAGAAACACCTCTTTTTTTTTTTTTTTTTTTTTTTTTTTTGTGTAGACAGTAAAATTAGAACAAGCGAACAAGCAATTTTTCTCGAAAAAGAAGAAAACTTAAAACAATGCTACACATCAGCAGGCATTTTATCTCTGTTTGAAGATAATGTAAGGCTTGTTGATGTTGAAACAGGCGTGTTTGCTCTGACCCAAATGGAGGAGAAATATCCACAGCAATATCATCACATGGTGCAAGGGTCACATTGTGGAAGAAGTGAGAGCCAGAGGGAATGTATTGCAGAAGGGGCTCGTGTCTCTTGTGTTAATTCTCTTTCAACATGAGGAAAAGTGAAGGAAATGTATTAATTGGCTGTCTTTGCAGAGTTCTGAGGCATTAATGTTGTCCTGTTTTCACACAGTGATGGAAAAATAGACACAGCATTTCTGCAGTTCTGGAATGAGAGGAAAAAACCTGGAAGTCAGGGCATAACAAAAGGGAATGGCCTAAAAGGAGGCTGCTCTGTCCCTGAACAAAATAATGTTCCCATTCTTACCTTTGCAGTGTGTTTATTAAAGAAATATACCCTTCCCATTTCCCTTTTTCCTCTCCTCCAAACACTGATTTTTTCTTTTGGTTGCCTCTTCCAGAGGACTGAAACTCAGCCCAGTTCCCAGTCCCTGCTGTGTGGTCCTGGTTCATCATTATTGCAGCCACTGCCTAACCATGGAATACCAGGATGGTTTGGGTGGGAAGGGAACCTGAAGCTCATCCAGTCTCACCCCCTGTCATAGGCAGGGACACCTTCCACTATCCCAGGTTGCTCCAAAGCCTGTCCAGCCTGGCCTTGGACACTTCCAGGGATCCTCAGCTTGACTGGGCAGCCTCAGCCCACCCTCACAGCCAGGAATTCCTTCCCAATATCCCATCCAGCCCTGCCCTCTGGCAGTGGGAAGCCATTCCCTGTGTCCTGTCCCTCCATCCCTTGTCCCCAGTCCCTCTCCAGCTCTCCTGGAGCCCCTTTAGGCTCTGGCAGGGGCTCTGAGCTCTCCCTGGATCCTTCTGTTCTCCAGGTGAACACCCCCAGCTCTCCCAGCCTGGCTCCAGAGCAGAGGGGCTCCAGCCCTTGGAGAAGCTCTATGGTCTCCTCTGGACTCTCTCCAGCAGCTCCACGTCCTTCTGCTGTTGGAGCCCAAGGCTGGAGCAGCTCTGCAGGTGGGGTCTCACCTGGGAGGGACAGAATCCCCCCCTCCCCTGCTCCAGGTACTCATGGTCAGGGTGTGTCCAGCTTTTCCTTCACCACCATCCCCAAATCCTTCTCCTCGTATCATCTTCTTCCTCACAGTCATGCCTGGAGTGAGATGCTCTGGTTTGCTGGTCAAACCTCCAGGGTTTGTTCTTTTTTTAAGTCACTGCCAGGGAATGTTCTCTGTTTAGATTTTAAAGCCTAAGCAGAAAAGCCCTGAACTGAAAATTTACCCATAAACCTTTTGTAAAATAAGGTGATCAAGCTTAACTCTGAAAACATCCTAACTCTGGGACCTTTTGAAATGAAAATCTCAATACTCAGTTTCTCTTGTCCTGTGGAATATCCTGGGCATTGTGCTTTAAATGCTGCTGCTCTGATTTGATGGAATTGTGCATCAGCTTTGTGGGAATGTAAATGGGCAAAGCACTGGGCAAGGAGACCCTGATATAAACAAAATACTGCAGTTCTGTTTGGTCCTCACCAAGGACATTTCCTGACATTTATAAACACTAATAAGGGACAATAAAATATCCCTAACACAAAGTGAAAGCTGTCCTTGATGAGCACAACCCTTCAGAACATCCTTTTCTTTCAAAGGGTCCACATCTCTTTTTCCTTTGGAAAACAAAAGTAATGTGGCCTTCAAACACAATGTCTGTGCTTCTCCATCAGGGAGTTTTTTATGTTAATTTAGGTTTCTTGAGGTAATGGAGAATTCAGCTTTGTGTGGATTTCTGCTTAGAGTGGCTATTGCACATTAAGGAAGATCTGGGGGTTTTTAAAAGTCAGACTGCAGCTTTTTAATCAGCGTCATTCACCTTAAAACAACCTTTTAATTACATTTTTTCGGGTATTGCCACAGAAAGGAGTAGAAAAGACGCAGTTATTCTGTGACTTCTGGGTAGGGCTTGGTGATCAACAGCAGGGATTGTCTTGAAGAAGATAATTACTTTTCTCTTAATCTATATATTAATTTTCAAGATTTAGTAATATTTTATTTATTTGTGGGTTTTACTTATTTTATTTAATAAATTTATTATTTTATTTTCCATGCAAAAAAGGCAGCATGAGCACCTCGAGCAATTGCAAAAGCCTTGCAGAGAAGTAATTCCTTGCCTGTGATAAAAAGCAGTATATCAATGAGCAGGAGGAACATATGCTTGGCATCATTCTGAGTTGGTTTAAGTTGAAAATAGAAGTAAATTATCCTGTTAATGACTGATCAGACTGATGCTGCATTGCAGGAGATATATTTATGTGTGTGTTTGTTTATGTGCTGGGATGGGCACGTTTACTATGGGATTTATCCTTGGATTCCTGCTAATAAAGCACAGAGAGTGTTGACATGGAATAAAACACACGGAGTGCTGATGATTTATTCTGTTCAGCCACGAAAAAAATATGTAAGAGGGTTTTTGGAGGGGGAAAACGGTGCTGTTTTGATCATTTTAGATATACTGTGACATCCACAAGTGTTGTCAGCAGATCCTAATGGATTTATCTTCCCAAGGCTGCTGGCAAAGCCTGGAAATTTTAGATCTGGGCATGTGTGACTCAGTTAAAAATATGGATTACATACTATTGGGTTTTAAGAGAATTTAGAGTTATTTTCCTGATTTTCAGGAGTTTTTCTCACCTGATGAAGTTATTGAAAAAATAGATCATTAGATAACTGTTCCAGATCAAAGATACAAAAATCTTAACTAACTTTAAAAATACTGACTCAGAAATATTCCTGAAAACATGGAGGGCTAAACTGGAGTAGAATTCCAGAATTCCAGAACAGTTTGGGTTGGAAGGGTCCTTGAAGGGTCCATCTCATTCCATTGGAACTGGACCTCCAGTGACTGTCATGGGAGCTCAGGCACCTTTTGTCACATGTGAACACAAATAGTGGGGATTTAAGTGCAGTTGTTCCAAGTTTGCATGAGGCTGGATGGGAAGAATTGCTCCTAGAATTGCTCAGAGAATCCTTTATGTCCCAGTATGTATTTATATAACGATATTTATATTAATGAACATTTTTATATAACGTGTATTTATGTATTAATGGTAGATTTTTTATTCTTTTATTTTGGGTAATGCTCAGATTATTTTCAATGGCAAATAATGCTGGCTGGAACAGGCTCTGCTTTTCCTGGGTGACACAAGTCTTCTGTCTTTAGAAAAGAGTAAAAATTCCGTCATTTAAGAGCACCTTATTCCAGATTTTTATTTTGGAATACCTGACTTTGTTCTCTGCAGGGCACACTTGGGAAATGAAGGCAAAACCACACTTCAGCCACTGGAAGAAGGAAGCAACATGATCGGTTTTTCAAGCAAGATAAGAACTAACCACAACAAAATTTCCTGATTTAAGTTGAATGCCAGCAATTCTGAGACAGCCATAATTATTTGTTTGTGAGCCAGGGAAAACAGCATGAGATATGTCAGGCTTGGAGATAAAATTTATTGGTGTGTCATTGGCTTAAATCCAACATTATGCTCATAAATAATCTAATCCTGGTGTGACATATTCCTGCTTGAACCTTGACTGAAAATTACTGAGAGTCACGTACTGAATTATGCAGAAGCAGACACGTGCTCGAGTTGAGGGGATGGAGCTGGAGTGAAATGCTGGAATGTGTTGGGAATTAGGGATGGAGAGAGGGCAGGGTGTCCTGGTCTCCAAGGGGGTGACACGGAGACTCGTTTGTCTAATGGTCATCCAGCTTTTTTTTACTCTTTTTGGGATGGAAAATGGGATAAGGAATGTTGTTGTCACTGTGTCTGTGCCTCATGCACCGTCAGTCAATGAATTTACACCAGCTCAGGACATCCCAAGGCTCCAGACAATCCCTGTCTCCAATATTCAGCTGCACAGCAGGATGGGATTCACCCAGGTGTTTCTGTGCAATTCTCCTTACAAGACCAGAGAGGACAAATAAAGCAGTTTAAATGTTAGAATGGTGACACTCAGACTCACCCACTGGGATGGAGTTTATCCCTGGGGTAGATAAAGAGGTTTTAATTTGCTTTCTTTTCTGGAGACCAATAAAGCCAAGATCATTTTACTGCGTTAAAGATCTGGGCATGTTTTTGAGATACAGAAGGATTTTTGGTCATTCATGTGGTCTCTCTTCACACCATTGTGTAGTTTGCTGGAGAGCTCTGTGTGAATCTGGGAGCAATTCATCCTGGATAACTTGGACAGCCTGGAGAAGAGAAGGCTCCAGGGAGAAATCTGTGCCCCTTCCAGAGCCTAAAGGGGCTCAAGGAGAGCTGGAGAGGGTCTGGGGACAAGGGGTGGAGGGACAGGACACAGGGAATGGCTTCCCACTGCCAGAGGGCAGGGATGGATACTGGGAAGGAATTGCTCACTGTGAGGGTGGTGAGTCCCTGGCACAGGTTGCCCAGAGAAGCTGTGGCTGCCCCTGGATCCCTGGAAGTGTCCAAGGCCAGGCTGGACAGGGCTTGGAGCAACCTGGGGTAGTGGAAGTTGTCCCTGCCCATGGCAGGGGTGGGACAGGATCATCTTTAAGGTCCCTTCCCACCCAAACCCATCCTTTCACTCCATGATTAATAATGGGAAATAACAATTTAAAGATACCTGCAAATCTTCTTCTGCTGTACAAATTTTGGAAACTCTATAAACATTCCAATAATCACCCCTGACCTGCCTTGAAGTCGTATGTCCATAAAACCCCCCAAAATTCCAAAGGAGACAATCAGTGATGCTGTGAACAAGACAACAACTCATTCTGGATGTGCCTGTGGATATGGGAGATGTGCTTGGGCTCAGGTGTGCTGGATGCAGAGCATGGAATGACCTCTCACTGCTGCCACCCTGGGGCACCACAGCTCTGTCCCCATGCCTGTGGAGTTATCCCAGCCTGGCTGGACAGCTGCGGTTATCCAAACACGTTCCCACAAGGATCTGTGGCAGAGGCTCCCCAAAATCCAGCTCAGGGTTAGAGGGGCTGTTTATTGCAGCAGGACTGTGCTACCACAGCCCTTCAGCTCATTCTCCTGCCAACCACAGCTAGAGGGTTTTTTTTTGGGGGACATCTAAGGAAACCATGGATCTGGAGAGCTGCAGGTCATGGACTTTGCGGTGAGTGATGGCAATTCCTTTGCTGAGCCATTGGTGCCACTCTGCCTAAGGGTTTTTTTATAGTTCCTTTATTTCCAGTGCTGACAGTCCAGGTTTTTTGGGAATGATTGTGCTGCATGACGGGTAAATGACTAACCACATTAATATTTGGCCTCTGTCTGCCCCTCTGGATATAAATTAGTTTTTCTCTAACAATCTCCTCTGGTATTTTCTTGAGTAATTATCTTTTGTTTTTTTTTTTTTTTTTTGGGAGATGGGTAGGATGAGTTATTCTCTTTTGCAAGTGAGAACTCACCGTCATTTCATTGGCTTGCAACAGATGAGAAGATAACTCTTGGAACTCCCATATTTCCATTAAGGACAGCTATGGTTCAAAATAGATCCATTTGAATGATCTAGTTGCACTTGGAAGGCATTTATTGGTTTGGAAAAGGCTTAAGGGGAAAGAAGGACGAAAGGGCTGCTTGTTGAATTGCTTGTTATTTGAATGTAATTATTTTTTTGCTCCTGAGCAATTATAGATTGTAGGTTTAAATAATTGTCAGGGTGCCTACAGCTTTCTATTGTTGTTGAAATCTAAGGCTACGAATATAATAAGGAATATGAGATTACTTTTGCTGAATGTGGCTATGGTAGTTCATTTAACTCAGCAATAGTCATCAGAAAAAAAGGAAAGAAAAGGCAATTTTTCTATTCCTTGCAGTAAACAAACCTTGTAAACAAGTTATTATTTTCTGCAGCAAGGCCCTAGAAGTGATTCCTATTTTGCTGGTAACAAAACATGGCTCTTTGCTTTTATAAGAGTAGAATATATTTTGTTTTGCTTCTCTCTATCTCAAGCTCCCCAAGGTGGCTTGGGAGATTAGAGAGATTTTCACAAGACAAGGGTAAGGCTTGGTTGTTATTGCAGAGATGGATTTATATGAAATGGATTACACAGCCCTGATGACATCTCTTATTTTCTGTGTATATCAAGTTCTACTTGAGTACTGGAGCACTAAAGTGTGGCAAATGACCGGGGATGATCTGAAATGAATCTCTGCCAAGCGCTGGAATGCTCAGAGCGAAGGAAGATCACAAAATGATTTGAAAGCCTCAAATCAATGGCTGAACTAAAGATGTGATGCTTTGCAATGAAGCAAATAATCAGCTTGATGATAGGACTGTGTAGCTCTATCTCAATCTCTTCACCATATTATTGTAGCAGCGGTTCTTTTTATCCCTAACAGACTTTGGAAACATAATATATTATGAAACTGCTCTCTTCTTTAAAGAACAGAGGAGAGTGGCCAGATTGAGGCATGATTTGTTCTTTAGTGACTGAATCCCTGGGTTTCTGCTGTGCTCATTCAGATTAAGGTGCTGCACCTGGGTTGGGGCAGCCCCAGGGATCAACCCAGGCTGGGGATGAAGGCATGGGGCAGCCCTGGGAGAAGGACTTGGGGGTGCTGGGGGGTGAGAGCTGAATGTGACTCAGCCCAGAAACCTCAGTGGGCAGCAGGGGAGGAAGGGATTCTACCCTTCTGTCCAGCTCAGGTGAGACCCCACCTGCAGAGCTGCCTCCAGCCCTGGGGTCCAACAGCAGAGGGACCTGGAGCTGCTGGAGAGAGTCCAGAGGAGGCACCAGGATGAGCAGAGGGATGGAGCAGCTCTGCTGTGGGAAAGGCTGAGGGAATTGGGATTGTTCAGCCAGGAGAAGAAATGGTTTAGGGTGACCTAATTGTGACCTGCCAGTACCTGAAGGAAGCCTGCAAGAAAGCTGGAGAGGGACTTTGGAATAAGACCTGGAGCAGCAGGACAGGACGGAATGGTTCCAAACTGAGAACAGATTTAAATTGGATATTTGAAAAGAACCCTTCCCTGTGAGGGTAGTAAGATCCTGGCACAGGTTTCCCAGAGAAGCTGTGGCTGCCTTTGGATCCCTGGAAGTGTCCAAGGCCAGGTTGGATGGGTTTGGAGCCATCTGGGATAGTGGAAGGTGTCTCTGACAATGGCAGGGGGTGGAACTGGATGAGTTTTAAGGTCCCTTCCAACACAAACCATTCTATAATAAGTTTTGATTCCATTTTTGGAACAATTCAGGGTTGTGCTAAGAACTTCTGATGCTTTTATTCATAACATTTTCATTGCTCAAATGGTTTATTTGGTAAGAGAAATTAGAAGGAGTAAACAAATAGTTCAAGGAATCAGATTTTTGACCATAAACTTTGACTTTTTTTCTGTGTCCTTGAGACACTTCAGGCAGCATATTTGTGGCCAAGAAATATCAGGTGCCTACAGGACTCCTCGAGAGGACTCTTTAATGGATTAGACATGAAACTGAAGCAATTTTAATCCCAGCACTTTGCACTTTGGACTGATTGTTCCTGCTTTGTGAATAGCTCTTCTTTCCTGCAGGTCAGATCCATTTGTGGTGCAATATTGCTTTGGATGTCAGTCAGTTTTTCATGGAAAATGCTGCCTATTGATCCCAGCCACAAACATTCAATCAGCTGCATTCCCAAATCCCCAAACATGAAAGGGAACAAGCGTTTATTGGTTTTCCCTTCCTGAATTTTACAGTTTGTGTCAGTTTGCTTTGATGTTTATGGAATGTAGAAATATGAATGACCCTGTAAATAGAAAGAGTCATCTTTTGGGGATGTTGCTGTTTTGTTCTGCATTTGAATCCAGAATCCAGAACAGTGGAATTCAAATCTGTGGCAAAGGCTTTATGTGTTGAGGGTGTGAAAATAGCAATACCACTAATGATGGAAATCAGCTTCAGAGAGAAAATCTTTTGGAGTTTGAGTTCAGCCTTGAATTCCCAAAGCCTCCCCCTCATCTTGTTTTTCCCAGTACTGTCCAAACATAATGGGATTGATGATTTATACAAAGCCAAGCAGACAGATTTTAGCTCACTTTCATGAATGAAACTTGATCTAATGTACAGAGTAGACTGGACCTTGACCTAGTCTAGAGAAAGAGGTGTGGAATGAGATTGGCTTTAAGGTCCCTTCCGACCCAAACCATTCTGGGATCTGTGATGTTTCCATGATCAAAGACCAAAATGCACTTTTTAAGATTGCAACCTTCAGGAGTAAGACATTGAAGTGTTTTTGGATCAATTCTCTGTTTATTGTTAGACATTTCTGATTCCTGTTCTCTAATGCCTGATCATCAGAGAATCATGAAGTATCTTGAGTTGGAAGAGACCCACCAGGATCATTGATTGAACTCATGGCCTGGCACAGGACACCCCAGCAATCCCACCCTGTGCATCCTTGAGAGCATTGTCCAAACACTCCTGGAGCTCTGGCAACCTCGAGGCCATGACCATTCCCTTGACTTATCCCAAGTTTTAACAAAGAATACAAACCAAACAAAATATGGGAAGGAAGAAGTTTGAAAATAAAGTTTTATCAAGTGGTGTTTATCTTACTCAATAGACACAGAACCAGAGAATCATTCAGGTTGGAAAACACCTCTCAGATCATGAGTCCAACCTTTCAGTCACATGCAAGGCATGAAAAAGAGATTTTTAACAAAGACCTGTAATTGGGATCCTTTGGTATTTTTCCAAAAATGATTGTTTTGCTTTGGCACCACTCATACCTCAATTGTGGAGTATTTAAATAATATTTAATATATTATAATTTATATGAGGCTTGATTGTTTGCAGTGATTTCAAAAAAAGTCTGTATCCCAAGATTAAGGAAAAAGAGAGGGAAGAACTGACAAGGCTCTTGGCTTTCTTTACTCTCACAAGTTCTGCTTCTCTTCCTGGAAAATGGATTATTGAGATTCTGAGCATGCAGATCCATAGTGAAGTGCTGGAGGGTCCAGGTGCTGCTCATGGGTGGAAATTGAGGTGCACCATTGTTCTCTTGGCTCTGCCAAGCTTGGGGAAGTGTCATGGGCACAGGGACATTCTGGGCCAGCTCTCAAAGGTGACAAAGTTTGGCCTCTGCTGCTTTTCCATATTCTCCTTCCAGTGTGTGATGAGAACCTTTCAGGTCACCAGAAATGATTTTTTGGCTGGGCTGTGTCTTCCAGTCTCTGGGAATTAGAGGCAAGTTTTTCAACAGAGAATTTTGACGATGGCATTTTATTATGTGGAGTCGCCAGAAAGGAGCTTTGTGATTTTCAGGACAAAAATGGTTTAAATATTCCTGCTTTTTGGGTGGGAAAGGATATGGAGGCAGTGAATAAGGGCACCTTGGGAAGTGTTGGGATTCACTGACTTGAGTCTGTCCCTGCTCTCTGCTGGTTAAGCTCAAAATTACATTGAAATAGGAATATGTGAAACCTCTTGTGTTCTGCCTGGGAAGTTGAGAGCGACTGTGCTTTGTGCCTTATTAACATTCTGGATATTGGCTTCAGCTTTGTTTGAATCCTGTTGAGTTTGTATTATTTATAGCTTGTAACATGCTTAAGGATGGGTTTGATAAACACATTTTGCAGTAGTTTTCTGTATCTCCCCATTGCTTTTCCCAGTTTGAGTGCCGTTGTCTTCAAGGGGTTTTTTTTCCCAAAGTCATCCTTCTGACACATTTCCCATGCTGAAAACATGGCAGTTTTTCTCTTGACAGTAAAATATTCCTTCCCTCTGATGATAATCTGCTTTTCCTTTTGCAATAATCTGTTGTGCAGCTTTTATCCAAACATCCATTCGTACACAAACACGTGCCCACGCCCGCGTCCAACGTCAGCAGCCACAGGCAGGAACCAATTTCCTGGGCATTTGTTAATTTGAATGAACATGAGGCTTCTGCTTCTCCTATGGAAAAAATAAAAAAGAAGCAAACCCAACAGTTTCCCTGGGAATTCATGCAGTGTGAACAGAACACATCTTGGCAAAATGGTGAGCCAAGAAATTCCTCTTTAGTTGCTCTGTTAGGCAAACTGCATTTTAAATTTCTTGCCCAGGGCTTTGTTTGACTTGCCCCAGGCAAGCTGTTCAACATATTTATCAACCCTGTTGGAGCATTAGAGCCAACGCTCATTGAGGAAGATCATCCTCTTAATGCCATCTGTCATCAGCAGTTTTATTTCTTTCAGCTCAACTTGTTCTCTATTTCCCCGTTCCCCCCCCCATTCCTCCCAACCATTTCTTAGCTGATTATTTCCCAGTGATCTCAAATATTCTGTGATTGCTCAGATATTCAGGGGCTGCTGGATCTGAAACCCCTGAGGGTATCAATAGTACAATTTTGTTTTAAATCCTGATTGATAACATTAATCCTATATGGATCCAGATGGCTGCCAGAGCACCCTATGTGTCTCAGTGCTGTGCAAAAGATGAGAGTGCATTTCAATCTGACTCTGGAATTCTTTCCAGATCCTCGACAAGAACTTGAAAAAATTCAGAACAAAGGCTCTGGGGTAGTTTCATGCTGTATTTTTGTCTTCAAAACATGGCTTTGATAATTTCAGATTTTCAAGCCCTTAATAAGAGTTGTGCAAGTGCACAGACAATATCAAAGTGCTCAACAAAGCTGTATCTGCTCACTTCCCAAGGGATTGGAGATCCAGTTTGCTCCTGGATTTATGTCCACAATCAGAGTGGAGCCAAAAGGACTGACGGGATTATTTCCCTCTAGAGAACAAAAATTAATCTTTTGGGAATCTGGTGCTATGGAGTTACTGGTGCTGTGGAGTTACATAAAGTCAACAACAATTATGGTAGCCAGGTGAACATCCACTGTGTGTAAACTGGATATGCTGGGTATTCTCCTGGGTTTCTAAGACATTTTTGTCTGATTAGCCAAACAGGGAGATCATGGACTCACAGAATGGTTTGGGTGGGAAGGGACCTTAAAAATCATCCAGTCCCAACCCCTGCCATGGGCAGGGACACCTCCCACTATCCCAGGTTACTCTAAGTCCCATCCAGCCTGGCCTAAGACACTTCCAGGGATCCAGGGGCAGCCACAGCTTCTCTGGGCACCCTGTGCACACTCACAGCCAAGAATTCCTTCCCAATATCCCATCCAGCCCTGCCCTCTGGCAGTGGGAAGCCATTCCCCGTGTTCTGTACCCTCCATGCCTTGTCCCCAGTCCCTCTCCAGCTGTCCTGGAGCCCCTTTAGGCTCTGGAAGGGGCTCTGAGCTCTCCCTGGATCCTTCTGTTCTCCAGGTGAACACCCCCAGCTCTCCCAGCCTGGCTCCAGAGCAGAGGGGCTCCAGCCCTTGGAGCATCTCTGTGGATCCCTCTGGGCTCTCCCCCACAGATTCTCCAGAGATCTGCAGGTTCCCATCACAGCTTCCTTGCCACCTACTTGCCCATGTTTTTTGGGGAGGAAACACAATGGTGCTCACCAAGGTCTCATCCTGACCTTCCACAGTGAAGCCAAGGTCCTCTCTTCAGCCTGACAAGTTCTAAGAATTAATGATCTCCACGATTTCAGAGCACAGAGCATCAATATGCCTTTGGCTCTGTGCTCAGAAGTATCAGTACTTGGACTGTCTTCAATCAATCAGCTGTACCAACTGCTCTCCACAGTTTTTTAGGGAGGAAAATGCCAATCACACTCGGCATTTGGCTGAAATGTATGGAATGAGCATTATTCTATAGGGATAGAACTTGCCGAGGCACAATTTATTCCTTCCAACTGGGGAGGGATGGGGTGGTGGAGAAGCAAAAAAATTCAGTTCAAAGCAGCTGAGCATTTCCTTCTCCAGATTTTATAGAGCGAACAAAATCAATCGTATTCAAAATCTGGGCCAAGTCCTGTGCTGGCCAAGGGAAGCAGGATCCTGGCAGCTGTACCTCCAGCTCCCGGAGATGCTGGCTCGGGCAGGAAGCTCTGAGGTGGCCGGTGGGATGTGCTCTTGGCTGTCCTTTGCTGCCTCAGTGTATAGGAGCAGCCTGTGGCTGGATCCTGTGGCATTGGAGCAGCTGGCACAGCCACTGCTCCCAGGGACTCAGAGCAGAGCCTGGCACGAGAGGCTTTCCTCTGTCTGGAAAGATCCTGTCCTGCTCCTTTCCTCTCCTTTCGTTATTGGGAAGAGGTTTCCAGGACTCTGCTCTTTGTTCTCTCAGCACGTTTTCTTATATTTAAAGCTGACATTTCCCCCCCCTCCCCACCCCACACACCCCTCCCAGCTGGTGGAATATATCCCGAAATCCTGCTAACAGAAGGAGGAGCAGAATCCATGTCCTTTGCAGTTCATCTTCCTCAGCGAAGCATTGCTGGCATGGGAACAGCTCCTTAATCTGCTGCATGGAAAAGTGCCTTGGAGTGTGGGTGTAGGGATGGCAGGCAGTGGGCCAGGAGAGGCTTGGCATGCCAAGGAAATAAAGCATTCATTCTTCAAAATATGACAAAAAAAAAAGGAGGCTTCTGGATGTCCTGTTGGACTGCTGGGAAGGCAAGGGAGAGGGAAAGCTGGGAAATAAAGCTGGCAGGAGGGAAAGGTCAGTGGGGAGTCAGGTGTGTCTGCACCTGATGCCATCAGAGAAGGATATTCCACAAAGATAAAGGACAAAAGGCGTTAAAAAAATATTCCACAAATGAAAGAATTGTGCATGTGTACATTATGAAAAATGAAAATTGGCCAGTATACAACACAATGGACCCACTGTAGTTTCTTTAAATAAATTGAATAAATGGGAGGCTGGGAGTCCCAAAGCTTCCACCCAGCTCTGGAGTTAATGGATGTTAATTAGCACAGAATAGGTGCAGCTTGTGAGACTGGAGTTTGGATCAGGAATACCCTTCTGATGCAAATTTGCTGCCTGTGCTCATTTGCATAATGGAATCATAAATAGGAATTTACATCAGGTAATCTTTGTGGAGACCAAGGATCATTCAGATATGATAGGAACAGGCATTGGAAAAGAGATCAGAGCAAAGGTGAGGAAAGGTTTCCTTTGGAGATGATGGAGTTCCTTGTGGGACTGGGGGAAAATGTCTGGAATGTTGAATAATTTTCAAGTAAGTTTTCCAGTAGCTTTTTTGGTGCTCTTTGATGGCTTCTGTACACAGTACACACACACACACACACAAAAAAAAAGGAATTAACAATATTACAAGCTGTGCACATTGTTATGAGGATAGATAACTTTGGAATTAGTAATTTTGTCTGGGATTCATCTCTGCAGCACAGAGTCCTACTGAGCTTGTCAGGGTGGTAATTTTCTATGGACGTGGAAGAGAAATAGGCAACTATCAGACACAAATCACTGCATTTTGGGAGATTTGATTCAACTTCAGATTCAGAGACTCTCGGGGCTTTGTAATGTCTGTGTCTGGCATAGGGACTGGTTTCTCCTGCCTTAAAATATGCAAATGGGATGCTCTGGTGAGACCCATTGGGAGCTATGGGATCCCCAGTATCAGGTGGACATGGAGCTGCTGGAGGCAGTCCAGCAGCTCCAGCAGCTCCAATGGAGCTGCTCCAAGGGCTGGAGCCCCTCTGCTCTGGAGCCAGGCTGGGAGAGCTGGGGGTGTTCACCTGGAGAACAGAAGGATCCAGGGAGAGCTCAGAGCCCCTTCCAGAGCCTAAAGGGGCTCCAGGAGAGCTGGAGAGGGACTGGGGACAAGGAATGGAGGGACAGGACACAGGGGATGGCTTCCCACTGCCAGAGGGCAGGGCTGGATGGGATATTGGGAAGGAATTCTTGGCTGTGAAGGTGGGGAGGTCCTGGCACAGGTTTCCCAGAGAAGCTGTGGCTGCCCCTGGCTCCCTGGAAGTGTCCAAGGCCAGGTTGGACAGGGCTTGGAGCAACCTGGGATAGTGGGAACGTGTCCCTGCCCATGGCAGAGGGTGGGATTGGATCTAATGTCCCTTCCAACCCAAACCATTCCATGAGTTCCATTTTCCATGTCCAGGAGCGTTTTCCCTGCCCTTTCATGTGTCTCTCCCAAATTCTGTGTCATTTATGTCAGCCATGTGCACACAGATGTCCTGGATATCCTCAGGCATCTCAAAGTCTCCCACATGTCTCCATTTAGGCAAATAAATGAATCCCTGGAAGTTGAAGCTCCTGTGCAGCCAATGGAGACCTGGTCAATGTGGTTAATCCATAAAGCTGCTCATCCCTGCGAACACCTGGGGTTCCATTCTGCTCTGTTTTTCTTGGAATATTTCATTTTTTTTTTGTCTCTAAGAATGGGGTGCTTATCTCTCTTATCAGAGTAGCACTTTGCTTTCATTATTTTATAAGAATATTTCAGCCTATGCTGACTATTTATAAGGAATATGCAAATTACAGGGTTGCCTATGGAAACACAGGGTCCTTGGTGACAAAAAACCTTGTTCAGAGGATCTATAGGAGTATGGATCCATAAAGAGAATAGCTGGAGAAAATAGATGTGCATGCTGGAAAAGAATATAGATTCCATAATTTAATCCCCAATTGTTCGATTAATATTTTTCATAGAGATGCTTGAATGTTTAAGATTCCTGTCTGAATCTGTTTGGGTGTGAAGTTCAAAACCAGAAAAAAAAGATATTAAAATACCTTTTGAATCCCCAATTAAGAGTCAGTCAAAACCCATCACTATTCCTGTTTTTGTTTTGCAAATTAGCAATTAAAAAGTGACAAATGTCTTCAGTGCTTAAACACTTTTCTGCAATACCCATTATGTTCAAATAAGATTTTTTTTTTTTTCTGGGAATTTGAGTGTGTTTCCCTGTATTTTCTTTTTTTTCTTCCTCTTAGGAATGCCTCTGGAAGCTCCCTCTGTAACTCCAAAGTTGGACTCACTTCCCCAGTACTGGGGATTATGCAAATCACTTCATGAATAGTTTAAAATCACATTAATGTTTTTAAGTTTTAAATTATAATATGGGTGGCTTATTTTGTTTTTATGGTTCTTTTCCTCCTTTTTTTTTGTACTATTTTTTTCCCCTCTGTGTTTTTATTTGATAATTTAAATTTATTATTTAAATTATTTATTTATTCCATTTCCTTACAAAGCAGTAATAATTAAAGGAAGTAAACTGTTTTTTTTGGTACTACATAACCATGTGAAACCTTGAACTGAAATTATTTCCCTGTTTTGGTAATAATTGTCCATATTAACCATGGCTAGAGGCAGCCAATGCTCTGGAAACCAGGCACTCCATGAGCTCACGTGTCTAATTCTGGAATATTATGTGGGATTTTATTGTTAATATTTCTCTCCTTATGACAATTTCTCTGTCGAACGTGGCACCACTTTAGCAGAATAACAAACATCAGCTGAATGGATTAATGCTGGGGAAAGCAATTTAGTGCTGGATTGTTGTAAATGATGTCTCTTTACCAGCAGGTTGTTTTATTATGACAAAGATTTCAATTTTATCTGTTCTCAGGGATGGGAGGATTTATTGTTCGTGTGAGGTGGCAGCGCACTTGAGAAAATGATGAGAGTGGTTCTTCAGGAGAATAAAATCCCTCTCTCTCTCTGGGAAAGGGTGGCTCAATGAACTCGGGCATCAGCTGGAAGAGGGAAAAAAGGGAGGAGCCCTTGATAGGGACACAGGTCACTGGTCAAATCTGCAGAGTCACAGAATAGTTTAGGTTGGAAAAGCACTCCAAGATCAAGTCCAACTATCCATCAGCACTGCCAAGGCCACCACTGACCCATGTCCCCAAGTGCCACATCCACAGGGCTTTGAAATCCCACCAGGGATGAGACTCCACCACTCTCCTGGAAAAAGGGGTCAGAGACAATTATCAATGAGAGAATCCAAAATAATAGTTATTGATCAGGTCATTGGCCACAGCCCTGATGATCAGGGATTTCAACAGCAACACTAGGGATTTATTGAGCACTAAAATATTAAATAAACCACTAAGAACGAGCATTTCTGCTTTGTATTTGAAGTTAGGGCTGTATCTGAACTCAGACCTGAGTTTGGGTTGTCTCCTTAATCTTGGGTTGCTCATTCACACTCAGGTGCTGGCCTAGGAATATGATGTGGAAGAAAACGTGGGTCTGTACTATTCCTTGGCATGGATGATGTTGCTCCTTGGCCACCCCTCAGCATGTTTGTCCAGCCAGTGGTAGATTGATAAATTGGTTCCAGAGTCATTCCTGCAAGAGCTTCAGCCTCACCTGCTGCAGGCACAGCTGGGATTTTAGGCAGCTGGAGCTCAGACTTCCCTTGAAAGATTAAGGATGCAAAACACCGAAGTATTAGAGTTGGGCAGAAGTTTATTTTCCACGTATCTCATGCAGATCCAGACTTGGGATCTAAGGAGCAAAACCAAGTTAAATCATCCTTGGGATCAGCTTCATACAGCCTTGATGAGCACAATTCCATGGGAGTTCCGATGGCCCCTCTGCTCTGGAGCCAGGCTGGGAGAGCTGGGGGTGTTCACCAGAGAAGAGAAGGATCCAGGGAGAGCTCAGAGCCCCTGCCAGAGCCTAAAGGGGCTCCAGGAGAGCTGGAGAGGGACTGGGGACAAGGCATGGAGGGACAGGACACAGGGAATGGCTTCCCACTGCCAGTGGGTGGATTAAGATGGGATTTTGGGAAGGAATTCCTGGCTGTGAGGGTGGTCCCTGGCACAGGGTGCTCAGAGAAGCTGTGGCTGCCCCTGGATCCCTGGAAGTGTCCAAGGCCAGGCTGGGTGGAGCTTGGAGCCACCAGCCTGATTTAGGTTAGGAACCCAAGTCTAAGAGTTCTGGTTTTCTCTGTAATCAAGGGACCATAACTTCAATTTCAACATCAGTTTGTCTCTCCTGCAGGAACTGTCCTCAGGAGCTTCCTGCCTCTTTCCAGGATCTCCAGGAGCAGCTTTGGCTCTTAATTCCTGCAGCTTGCTTAAGCATCTGAATTAGAAATCCCAGTTCTGTACTTTAAGTTGCATTAAAACTTAAATTTGAGGGTAATCTCTGAAGGTTCAAAGAAAGAACATCGTGAGCCATCAAGGTTGGAGGAAGGGCTGCTCCGTTCTTCTGGTTTTGCTTTGAAGGATCATTTCTGTGTTTTTTTAACCTGTCGTATCTGCAGTGTTACCAGGAGAAAACTCTCATGGATCACTTATTTCTGTGTATATAGAAATAGTGTATTTAATATTTAGTTTATTTTTACTGCTGTTATTTAAACTGTTTTAGAAAGGAAATATTAACAGGATGTTATCATTGAAAAGGAAAATTCATTGTTCCAGCTTGACAATACTGGAATCTCCATGACATTCTAAATAAATAATTTAATAAATAGTCCCTTAAACATTTATTTAACTAAGACATCAGACAACTGTCGGTGTGTGGTGGTGTTTGTTCTTTAATTCCTTTAACCAGAAGAGGTTTTAATTTGCACCCTTAAACAGTCTGATGTCCTTTGAAAATTGGCCATGGGGGTGAATGGCTACAAAAATCTTGCCTGAACATCAAATATTTCAGTGCATGAATTGTTAAACTGAAGCATTTTTCCCTTTATATAACATATAATATAAGCCATGATTGCTGCCACCTCTGCCTGAAAGCAGAAAATTAAATAACTGTTTGCCATTAATACAAATTATTGTGTTTTGACAGCTTCCTAATCAGCTCAGGTAAAAATGGTGCTGCACAGATAGCACGATTACATTGTAAGGAACTTTTTTTTGGTGTGTGCATGAGAATTCTCCTTGTTTGGGCCTTCAAACCCTTCCAAGGTTTGCCCTCTGTGATAAATTGATATTCAGAAGCATAAATCAAGCTGTGTTTGAGTCGTGCTCTGATGCAGAATGGATTTCTCTTTATAGTTACCCTATAAATAAACTTGGAAAACACTTGACCAGCAGGTGCTGCCTATGGATGTTCCTTCCACTATGGCCTGTATCAATTAATATGCAAATGAGTGATTGAGTATTGGCAGATTTTGACCTTGCAATGTGTATTTTGTCCCCTCTTCAGGTATGGGCTGTTTCTGGGGAGCTGAGAGGAAGTTCTGGAGGCAGAAAGGAGTCTACTCCACTCAAGTGGGTTATGCAGGAGGACATACCCCAAACCCTACCTACAAAGAGGTGTGCTCAGGTGAGTCTTTCCACTTTGCTTTTTAAGGATTGGGAGTGGAATCCTGAATTATGAATGACAACAGAGAGTGAAATGAGTGACTTCACTGACTAAGGAGATTTGGGGTTAGCTTTAGGTCCTACACTGTGCTGAAATCTATGGATGCCCATCCTGTTGCTATCTCCTAATAATTGATGAGTCAATGTATGAACAAATATTCTGTTCTCATTAATAACCTGTTATTTTTTCACACAATTCAGCTCACAGCATCCTGTCATTTCCAGGCCAAACCCTTGCATTTATTTTTCACTCTACACTACAAAACCCCAACACAGTTTCTTTTTGCAATCTGAACCACAGAATCCCTGGCAGCCACCTAATGCTGCTGGTGGAGAAAATCCTGGCTTTCCTGGACTCACTTGGAAGTTTTCCTTTGGTTTATTTTCTTGTTGACATTTTTATGTCAAATGCTGACACTGGGGCTTGTTCTTAGTGACAAACTCTACATGGGCTTCATGGAATGGGTGTGAAAACTGACACAAACAAATAATGGACACTTGAAGCCCTGTGCAGAGGTGCTGCAAGGCAGCCAAAAAGGCAGAAACTTGCTGGAAGTCGTGAAAACTGGGAAAAGGGATGACTTAAGGTGGAATGGAATGGAATGGAATGGAATGGAATGGAATGGAATGGAATGGAATGGAATGGAATGGAAATACAGATAAAAATAGAAATGGAAATGGAAATAGAAGGGAAGGGAAAGGAAAAAGCAAAGTGAAAGGGAAAAGGAAAAGGAAGGGGCAATAGAATTAAATTGGAATGGAATGGAATGGAATGGAATGGAATGGAATGGAATGGAATGGAATGGAATGGAATGGAAAGGAAAATTATTTTTCCATTTTATGAGGGAAGGGAAGGGAAGGGAAGGGAAGGGAAGGGAAGGGAAGGGAAGGGAAGGGAAGGGAAGGGAAGGGAAGGGAAAAGGCAAAAGGAAAGGGGAAGAAAATTAAATTGGAATGGAATGGAATGGAAAATTATTTTTCAATTTTCTGGTGACAACCATACAGAGGACAATCTGAAAAAGCCTTCTGAAGGGTGTGTAGGATTTGGAGCTATTTTCAGTGCATTCCCCCAGTACATAAATACACCATTTTTGGCCAGCATTAGACAACCCAGGATGTTCATTCAGCACCAAACATCTTTTCATATTTTGTGTACAGATGTTCAGAACAATTCTGTTCCTCTGTATATTCATAAGCTTTTAGAAATCTGCATAGCTCAAGTGGCACTGAAATCAGAAGGGAAGAACTCTGCTGTTGTTATTCATAAACTGGGGATGTACAATTACCATATAAAATACGCAGCTAACGATGATTTCCTTAAAAACAGAGTCGTTTATAGGCTTGTGGTTCAGGCTGTTCACATGTGAGCAGGTCATTTGGGTTTGCTTTCAGTTGTTTTTCTTTGTTTATCTTCAGTGACTGGAATGTAAGGAAAAATAAAACATGTCTGGTTATTACATGTTATTAGTTACAAGTCGGAGATTTAGTGAATTAAACCAATTTATAATCTTGTCAGTTCTCATCTTTCTGAGGCATTTTCTCTCATGCACAAATCACAGTTTCTAATAATTGCAATTCAGTATAAAAATGTGCCACACAGACTTTGTTTCTGCTCTGAGTTACATAAAATATTTGTCTGTGAAGTTGTTTCACATCTCTTCAGCAGCAAATTCATGTTTTTCTGAGGAATACTGGTGTCTCTTGCTTAAGAATGAGTCTTTTGAACTGATTCTTCCATATTGGATTTCCAGTTCTCCTTAAAATGTCTTGGCTTCCAAAGGTCACCTGGAAGGCTTCTAAATAGCTGATGGAAAAGAGTGGAGAAAGGGAAAATTAATTTCTTGCTCTGTTACCTCCTGTTCCTGTGGTCAGCTGGTGATCTCCCAAGTTAATTCCATGAACCCAGAGCAGGGTGGTGGTTGGGACGTTGTTATTAAGGGTGGAAGGGAGTGCGGAGGGTTTGGTGGGTAATGTGGGTTTAATTGTACATTTTTGTGCATGAACTGTTGATATTAAAGGCAAAAGTAGGAAATCTGGTGGGAGTTTTTCAGGAGTCGTTGATGGCAATAGAGAAAAAAATGCAGTATTAGAAAGTTCTTGGCTTCTCAGATTTGCCTTTCTCTAAAAATGCAGAATGTCCTGTGACAAATCATCAGCATGTTCATGGAATCCTGGAATCTTGGAATGATTTTGGGTGGGAAAGGACCTTAAAGCTCATCCACTCTCACCCCCTTCCATGGGCAGGGACACCTTCCACTATCCCAGGTTTCTCCAAGCCCTGTCCAACCTGGCCTTGGACACTTCCAGGGATCCAGGGGCAGCCACAGCTTCTCTGGGAAACCTATGCCAGGGTCTCATCAACCTCCCAGGGAAGAATTCCTTCCCAATATCCCATCTTAATCCACCCACTGGCAGTGGGAAGCCTTTCCCTGTGTCCTGTCCCTCCATCCCTTGTCCCCAGTCCCTCTCCAGCTCTCCTGGAGCCCCTTTAGGCTCTGGAAGGGGCTCTGAGCTCTCCCTGGATCCTTCTCTTCTCCAGGTGAACACCCCCAGCTCTCCCAGCCTGGATCCAGAGCAGAGGGGCTCCAGCCCCATGATGAATTTGTCTCTCCTGATGTTCAAACATGACCTTGTATTCCTTGGAGAACCCTTCAGCTGGACACAACACCCTTCCAAAATGACTCTGGTTCTCCGAAGTGTTTAAATGTATAATTAAACTACAAATATTCCCTTCCCTTTCTGTAGCTTGTAAAAGGGATCTAAAGGTTTCCATGGACAGGAACTAAGTCCACAAGATTAAAGTTTCCAAGCAGTAATGAGAGTGGCTCAGAACATTTTCTTTTGTTATTAAATTGCTGTCAAGAGAATAGATTCCCGTTGTGCCTTTGTCTGGTCCTTTTTCTGTCCTTATAAGAACAGGATATAGGAATTTTAATGACTGTGAAGAATCTCCCTGTTCACCATGCCCTTGATCTGTGCCTTGATAGCATTGGCCAATTGCTCCACCTCTCCCCTTTCCCCCCCCCTCCCCAAGTTCACCTGTGAGAAAGGATGGAAAGGTCAGACAAAGTACAAAATACTGTATCAATCAAAGTTAATGTCATGAACGGTGGGAATTACTGTTTTGTGTATTTTTTGTAACCATTGAAGAACAGGATTTTGTAGAAAATCTGTAATTTTTGTTAACTAGAACAGTTGGAAAAAGTTGTTTCTCTGCAATCATGAGATTATCATCCTAGGATCCTCCTGGATGTGCATCTAAACCTTGGTATGACCCTAGAAACTATAATTTGTCCTCCATACAATTGCTAAGTCATGAAATAAAATGAATGTAGCAATTTCACTTCACAAGTCATTTGGAAAGGTGACGGCAGATGCTGCTGCAACAATAAAACCTTGGCAACAAGAACCCAACAGATGCACTGAATTTCACTTACCTGCTCCTCTGCAACTCTACCTCCAAATTTTCAAAGCTGACACTACTGACATGCTTTTTTAGCAGAGAAGTTGACCAAGAAAACTTTATTGCACCTTAAAATCCAGAATGCAGAAACAGAGTCTGTAGATTTGCCATTTAAAAATGAAAGGCTGAGCAAATATTTATTTTTTATGGTAAATAAATTTACCATTGCCTGGGAAACACAAAGCTCCTTGTCCACAAGGGATGGCCACAGCTCTGCTGAGGGAGCTCTGCTCCATCTGTAATCAAGGTTGAGTTCACTTTTCCATCTCAGAGTTTGACTTCTCAGGGTTAATGTCCTGTCTGGTTCAGGCTTGAAGAAACCAAAGTGATATTTCTTATTTAGATACCTGATTGTGCCTTGTGGCAAATTTAAAATCCTAATAGCCTCAGTGCTGTCCTGTGCCCCTTTCATCTATTTATCCCAACATTGCCCACAATCACAGGCTTGGGTTGCAGCAGCAATATAAATACCAAGTATATTATTTATTATTAACAGTTTTATTTGAATTGTATTCCACTGAGATGTGTTGTTTCCATCTTTCTCATCTCCTGCTTTATTAAAGATATATATAAGATGAAAATGTGGGAGCCCCAGAGGTTGAAAGAGCCATTACAGAGCAAGTCAAAGACAAAATCTTCTGACCTGGAGCCTACAGGAAGCTCCCAAAGGAGCTTCATTTTCACAGGAGACTCCATGCAGGATTGGGCTGTGATGTTCCCTGTGTCATTGGGCCTGGAAACAGAAGATGCAGCACAGAGCTGCTTCTTTTTAACTATTAGAACATGTTGTATTTGTGAAAAAGGTGTTATAAAAAAAGCTCAGTGCTGTTGTTATGGCCAGTGGGGGGCTTTCCTACTTTTTGTTATTTTTGTTTTTTTTTTTTTTGCTGTAAAGACCTTGTAAAGAAAAAAATAAGCTACAAAGACAGTTACTCAGTCTTTGCTCCAGAATTGGTGGTTACTACAGGTCGTAGATACTGGGAATAAATCCTTCCCTATGAGGGGGGCACAGGTTTCCCAGAGAAGCTGAGGCTGTCCCTGGATCCCTGGAAGTGTCCAAGGCCAGGTTGGATGGTGCTTGGAGCAACCTGAGTTAGTTCCCATGGCAGAGGAGGTGGAAAGGGATGAATTTTAAGGTCTCTTCCAACCCAAACCCCTGTCTATGAAACCAGGGAGAAGCTAGCAGTTCTTGGGAGACCATGCCTCTGGAATTAAAGCAGGTGATGGAACATGTTGGCATTTTCCCTGCATTTCTTCTTTATTGTGGTTGTGTTTCTGTTCTTTTGCTGCTCCTGCTGCTCATTCTCCAAGGTGAAATCTTCCTTCCTTTCAGGCACAGGACTGAAATGCTGTGGTGTCAGAGTGAATGTGTGATAATGTATTTTTCCTGAAATTGGGAGAGTGCTGCAATTACTCTGTGCAAACATCACCCCCTCTGACTTGCTTGTTTTATGGAACATCTTCCTGTGCTGGCATAGGAAAGTTTGGAAATTGACTCTTGTCTCACTGAGGTGATTAAGATTTTGAATTATTCTGCAAGTGACCTGCACAGTTTCTAGGTGTTGGATGAATAATGAAATTATCAAACCACAGGAGTTTAGCTTGCTTCTATTTGCTCAGCTTTGCCCGAGACTGTTGTAGCTCAGATTTTAATAAGTAAATTATGATAGTGAAGTTGTGCTCTGTCTTACCTTTGCAGACATTCACACTTTTACCTGAGCTTCCTGTAGGTGAGGAGAATTTGGTCCGTGAGGAAGACAAGAACTCGATCCAGTGAAAGGAAAGGCAAAACCTTTGGATCCTCATGGTTGTCGTGCACTGCAGCAACAGTCTGAGGGATACTTGGAGAAGGATTTTGGGGAAAACCAGAGCTCAGGGGAGTTCTTGGATTTCCTCATGGGTTTGTTGTGGGCTAAGACTTGAGCACATCCATTGTAGGTGAATTCTTTTCAGAGAGACAAAAGCGACAAATGCTTTTCAGAAACTTCGGTGCACTAAAAAAGTGCAGATTGTGGGATTAGAGAAGGTGTGGGATGGCACCTGCAAACTTCTGGATTAAACATCAAAACCTATTGCAAAGCAGAATCCATCCCTTTGTATCTCTCAGGTTGGAAGCCCTGGGTGTAAGCAATGGAAAAGACTAATTCAATTTTTGAACACCCAGCGTGATAGAAATTCCACCATTTCCATCTGTGGGCAACTTCCCCACAGTAATAGGGTGCAACCCTCCTCTTACATGATTTGTAGGACTCCGTTAATTCTTTTTAACACTGCAGCAGAGATCTTTGCTTGAAGAGCCCCAGGGATAACCCACAAGGCACCCAAAATACTTCTGACAAAAGATAAATGAGGTACAGCTGAAGTTCCTGCTGGTTGTTGCTCATTGACCTCAAAACCCTTTCCAAAAATTGTGGCTTCTTGTCTGGGACCTGGCTGCTCCTACAACAGAGGCAGGAGGGAGGATGGATTACTCTTTCCTTGGCCTCAGGATGGTTAATGGAATACCTTGGCTATTGCTGGAGTAACTGGGTCACTCAAAGGTTTATTTTACCCCTCACTCAGGAACCAAATCCCCTTTTTATTTAAGCTACTTTTCTGGAAATTTCTGTGATATATAATCTCAGAGAAGGAATAAAAGAAAGGGAGGATATTGGACTGTTTGGGATGTATCTGCTGTGCTGGTTCACACCAAGGCTGCAGCTGATCTAAGAATCTACTCCAGCAAAAGTCAGCGTGACGTGGGCTGGATGGGGCCTGGAAGAACCTGGTCTAGGGAGCAGCATCCAGGCTATGGCAGGACTTGGAACTGGATCAGCTTTAGGGTCCCTTCCCACCCAAACCAGACCAAGTTCTGTCTTCATTTACCTCTCTGCTTCCAGGTATTAATGATTTAATCTTTAATCATCACCGATGACCTTTTCTGTAATAATTTGTTTATCCACCTCTTTAATACGATTTTATTCCTGGCATTCACAAATAGGAGGGGAAAAGGGGTTCATTAACTCTGGTGCTGAACCTGTGCAGGAAGTTTCAAAGGGAACTTGTTAAAGGATATTTTGCTAAAGGTTAATTCTTGGCAGCTACAAATCAACATGTCTGGAAATTAAGTATTTATTCTGAGGTGCAAAATAAAATTTGATTTAATGATATTCTTCCCTTATTTATGAGTATTCCATAGTGATGTGCTATATTCCTGTACCATCAGTAGGGCTCAGAGCAATAGGTGAGCTGGGAAATTATGAAAAAACAAGGCAACGGGAAAAAACAGACAGATATGCCACAGGAGGTCTGAAAATATCACTTATACACAAGGCTGCTATCAGGATGTGTTTTTTTTTACCCAGTAGGTCAAATAGTTTCTGTTACTAATCTACTCAGGATTAAAATTGTGATGTGAACTGTGGCCACCAGCCCTAGAACAGTTTGGTGTGTTTGTGAAAAGGATATTATCAAAAATCTCACTGTTGTTACGGTGGCCTGTAGAGGTTCCTTCCTTTTTGTATTTCTTGTTCTTCTTGTTCTTGAAGTACTTGAAGTACTTACTGTTTTTGCTCGGGAAACACTTGTAAAGTAAAAATAAGCTACAAAGCCACTTACTGAGTCTACCAAACTGTGATCCTGGAATTAGGGAGGGACCTTAAGCTGATCTGGCTCCTGCAGCACTCAGAGCACACCTGATTTCTACATGGATGATGTCACTTCAGCCTGGAGATGTGGACAGAGTGACCAGCCTGAGGTGTCTGACCTTAAACTTGTCCTTCCAAAGGAGGAGAAGCTGCCTGCCTTGGATAGAGCCTTCTTGGAGCTCTTAAAAAATCAGCTAAAAGATTGTTCTGTTTGGCTTCTAAAGCAGCTTCTTCATTAAAAGCAAAAGGAAAACGCAGAAGTACCTGAAGGGAGTCTACAAGAAAGATGGAGAGGGAATTTTTACAAAAGCCTGGTGGGACAGGACAAGGGGGAATGAGTTTACACTGACAGAGTAGGTTTAAATGGGATACTGGGGAGAAATTCTTCCCTGTGAGAGTGGTGAGTGGCTGGGATGTAATTCCCAGAGAAGCTGTGGCTGGCCCTGGATCCTTGGCAGTGCCCAAGGCCAGGCTGGACAGGGCTTGGAACAACCTGGGACAGTGGAAAGTGTCCCTGTCCATGGCAGGGGGTGGGACTTTTAAAGTCCCTTCCAACACAAAGCATTCTAGTTCAAGGGTTCTATATAGCCAGGACTTCTCCTAGGCTTGTACTTAGCAGGAAATATTTTGCTCTGAGAGGCTCAGTGCACTCTTTGCACTGCCCTGCTCTTGTTTCCAGTCCTTCTGAGGTGTGTTGTGTGTACCGACATTCCCAGCCATCCCTTTTAAATCCATGAATCCTAGGAATTCTCTGTCTGGGAAGAATCAAGAAGGAACCATGAGGTTTCTCTGCCTGGAGACATTTCTGAGCCTGTTACAGAGCCCAGAAAAGCGTCATGGCAGTGGCAGTGTCTGTGTTCCCACACGTGCCCACAGTGCATCCACACACATCAAATGTTCCTGGGAAAACAAACCCAAATCACAGCATTTGTCCAACTGGAGATTTTTGTCTGCTCCTTCCCCTCTTGGTTTAATCCAGTGTTTGCTCAGTCGAGCGATTCAATTAGAAGCTGTTTTTATTTTCTTTCTGAGGAGTGAGGAATGTTAATTGTAGCTGAAATGCCTTCGAGTGATTCTCTCCTAATGTCACATTTCCATAAAATCTAGGAAAGCATTGCTTTCTGCAAAGATAGGGTAGCAGCAGAATAAAAATGCTAAAAAAGTGGATTTAATGTTCTGAATTCTGGACTTGGCATGGACTGGGACCTTGGTGGGGAAAGCAGAGGAAAAAAAAAAGAAGGTTCTTAACTCCAAGAGTGTTGTGTTAGACTGAGAGAAAAGACAGCAGATTGTGCAGACAGTTGGAGAAATCAAGGCTTAGGAGAATTTTAATTAATATGAAAAGTCATGATCTCAGTGTGTACAAAGATGTCACTGCCTGGGTTGGAGTAGAAAGGAAGGGAATGGAAAACAGATTTAATTTTGCTGTCTTTGGGTTCCCAGGCTGTTACTGGGGTTTAACTGGAGCATGATATGGATGGGGTTGGTCCTTCCTCTCAGGGATCTTGTGAGCCATGAAAAATTGAGCTGCATTCCTGTTGCTGGTACTTGGTGGCCTGCATTCATGGAATCAGTGAAGCTGGAAAAGCTGGAAAGTTTGGGAAAAAAATCTGAAGTCACTGAGTCCAGCCATCAACCAGTACCACCACTCTGGTCACCACCAAACCATGTCCCCAAGTGCCACCTCCAAACGTTGTTTGGACACTTCCAGGGATGGTCACTCCACCCCTGCCCTGGGCAGCCTGGGCCAGTGTGTGATAACCCTTTCCATAAAGAAGTTGTTCCTAATATCCAGCCTAAACTTCTCTGAGGCAGCTTGAGGCCGTTTTGGCTCATCCAGTGATTTGTGATCTGGGAGAAGAGTCTGACACCACCTCCCTGCACCCTCCTGTCAGCGTGTTGTAGAAAGCAAAAAGGTGATCCATGACCTGGGATTAAGGAGATGATGATTTATCCAGGCCACAAATCAGCTTTATTCATCCTGAGAGGTGACAGGTACCATGGGCTAAACTGAAAGTCTGAATTATCATTGACTGTCATAATTACGCATTGTTGACTTCTTATTTTTTCCTTTTTTTTTTTCCCTAACTTACTTAATTTTTTTGTGTTATAATGGCTTAGATTTTCATTTGGAAAGGACACAAGGTATAATCATGTCATTCCCTCTGCTGAATGCTGTGAAAATTCTTTGTTCCAAGTCAAATGGAATACCATTATAGCACACTTATCATCTGCTAAAAAAGTAATAAATTGGGTCAAACCTATCCTAGACATAATTCTGCTGATGTTAATGGTGTTACATCAAGATAAAAATATGGCTACCAGAAAGCAAACAGGCCTTGGAAAAGGAAGTTCCACTTTCATGATCCTGCCCTGTTTCTGCAATGTTTTGAAGCTACAAAGCATTGCATGAGTGCTAAATATTGACATTTTTACTATTATTATTTTCTGAATGGGCTGGTGATGGTGGGGGAGGTGGTCAGGATTCTATTCCATCCTTCTTCTTTGAATTTTTGGCTCCAGCAGAGCTGACCCTAAACCAGTGCTAGGTGCAGATGGGACCATTATTTTTCACCGCTTCCTTTATTTTGTTTTAACAAATGGTTTCATTTTCTCTCCTGCCTCGTTGCTCTGTGTTCACGGCCAGTTCAGCCCTTCTGCAGGTGATCAAAGGTGTTCAAAGACAGGAGCAATGTGTAATGAGCTCTTCCCTCATGTCCCAGCTGCCTTTGTGAGCTGGTCAAAAGTCTTTAGGTGAAACTAAACTTAAATGGAAAAGTATAGGCTGGGATCTGGTGTCTTTAGTCTGAGCTGAATTTAGGCTGGAAAGCACAAGGAAAGTAGGATCCAGTTTGCATTAAGTAGGTCAGATCCTGGGTGGAGAGAGATTTCTTCCTTCTTCTCCTGAACATGCAGCAATGTGTAATCCAATGGGGAAAATGGAATACATATTCAAATAATCCAGATAATCCAAAACGTGGAAATAGAAGCAAACAAGATGAGATTGTTGCACAAGGAAAAGCAGAGATTTGCCTTCCCACAGTGTACTTGGCATGAAGCTGCTGCAAGATGCATCAGCTCAGTTGTTAACCTTGGGAATAAATTCCATGACCTTTCCTTTCTGCCTATTCTTCTTCTGCCTGCCCAGTAGAAGAAAACAAGCTTCCCACCTGGCTCCTGGTGTCCAGGGCAGGGAACGGAGCTGGGGAAGGGTCTGGAGCACCAGGAGAGGCTGAGGGAGCTGGGAAAGGGGCTCAGCCTGGAGAAAAGGAGGCTCAGGGGGGACCTTGTGGCTCTGCACAACTCCCTGACAGGAGGGGACAGCCAGGGGGGTCAGGGCTCTGCTCCCAGGGAACAGGGACAGGAGGAGAGGAAATGGCCTCAAGCTGTGCCAGGGGAGGTTCAGGTTGGACATCAGAAGGAATTTCTCCGTGGAAAGGGTGAGCAGACATTGGAAGGGGCTGCCCAGGGAGGTTTGGAGTCCCCATCACTGCAGGGATTTCAAAGCCGTGTGGATGTGGCACTTGGGGACGTGGGTCAGTGGTGGCCTCGGCAATGCTGGGGAATTGGACTGGATGATCTCAAAGGGGGTTTTCCAACCGTGATGACTTTATAATTTTATAATCCCACACTTGTGTCTCAGCAGTGGCCTGGCTTTACCAGGACATGTGAGGAATGTGCTTCCCGAGCTTTCCTCCTAAACCTGGCGTTAGAAGACTTTCAACAGAATTGTCTCTTATTTTGGGAGTCCTTTGGTATCCAGACTCCAAACACCCTGGACAGGCGTTTGAACCAAAGACTGTCACACCAAAACTCAGCAGTATTTTGCTGCCAACTCCCACAGATCCAGATCTAATTAACTGGAAAGAGCAAGATATTTTTCCTGGTCTTTCCCAAAAAATTCACAGATTCCAACCCAAAGTCTCCAAAGATTAGCAGTATCTTTCATATACAGCAGTTGAGATTTATGGAACTTTGCATAATAAAGAGAATCATTTCTGCGGCCTGCTTGAGGGATGACTATTTCAGGCAGCTCTGGAAAATAAAATAATGAATTAAAAATGGCACAGCTTTGTAGCAGAACTGCATTTGTTGCTCCTGCTTTTCTGCCAGGCAGTTTTGATCCACTGAAGTGCAGGAATAATCAGTGTCACAGCAGATATGGAAGGCAAATCCTGCAGACCAACTGAGTGGAAAGCCAAGTGTCTGCCTGCATATTCATCTATTTATTGCCTCTGATTCTCCTCTAATTCCTTTATTTTCCACATGATAATAGACTTTTCTCCATGCACACCCATTGTTCCCATGAAACAGGATTTGTCTGCACGCAAGATGTTCATATAACTTGTGAGGGCAGAATTTATCAAAACAATTGAGCTGCGAGCAGGGATCTCACTGAGTTGCTTTTTGCCTCCTTTATTCCCATCTTTTCTGCATTTGAATTGTTAAACAGGAGCTCTACTGCAGTGTCAAAGAGTGCCTTACAAAAGCTGTTGCCATAGAATTACACCTAGAAATGAGTTCTTTTTAAATCAGCTGCACGACAAGTGGTTATTTATTTGTACTCAGGCCTATTTAACAGCTCTTCATTACAAGAATGGCCCAGAGTTTGAGGAACAACTTATCCATTACAGCTCCTGCTCCCAGTGTATTCCATAAAGAGCAGATAATGACTCCTCACACATTTTCAAAGAGTTCTCAGAAAATAATTCCCTCTTTTCTCACCTCTTCCAGGAAGCCCTGAACTGCCCCTGTGCTTGTCACACCAGCAACAGAACCTCTTTGGGATCCCAGAATGGTTTGGGTGGGAAGTGACCTTAAAAATCATCCAGTCCCAACTCCTCCCACCATGGGCAGGGACATCTTCCACTATCCCAGGTTGATCCAAACCTCATCCACCCTGGCCTTGGACACTTCCAGGGATCCAGGGGCAACCACAGCTTCTCTGGGAAACCTGTGCCAGCCCCTCTCCACCCTCATAGTCAAGAATTCCTTCCCAAAATCCCATCTATCCCCACCCTCTGGCAGTGGGAAGCCTTTCCCTGTGTCCTGTCCCTCCATCCCTTGTCCCCAGTCCCTCTCCAGCTCTCCTGGAGCCCCTTTAGGCCCTGCCAGGGGCTCTGAGCTCTCCCTGGATCCTTCTGTTCTCCAGGTGAACACCCCCAGCTCTCCCAGCCTGGCTCCAGAGCAGAGGGGCTCCAGCCCTTGGAGAAGCTCCATGGTCTCCTCTGGACTCTCTCCAGCAGCTCCACGTCCTTCTGCTGTTGGCCCCAGGGCTGGAGCAGCTCTGCAGGTGGGGTCTCACCTGAGAAGGGCAGAGGGACAGAGTCCCCTCCCTTCCCTTGTGGTCACAAAATTCCTTCTGAAATCCTTCGCAGGAATGGAACTTCTCCCTGGCTGCAGTCAAAGACATTCCCATTCCATTCAGAGGGGAGGCACAGGTGTCTCTGGGGATGTGCTGGGATCTGCTTTCCTCCCCTTTGCTACTCCTGCCTCTCCTGTTCCCAGCAGTAGTTCCCTGCTGGAATTTCCCTGGCAGCCCTTTGGAGCAGGATGGGAGGAGGAGCAGGGGCAGCCGTGCTGTTACCTGGAGAATTCAGCTCATTCCCTTTCATTCCTGTCTCCAAGGCTGACTTGGGTGACCTTCAGCTCTTCCTGCCCATTGTCCTCACTCGTGAAAAAGAGAGATAGTTTATCTTCCCGTCTGAGGGGCTTTGAAATTCATGGATATATGGATTTTTCTGGGACTGAGTGTTGGAGGAAAGCACAGGCAGAAAGGGGAACTCAGAAGTTGTGATTTATCTCCTGGAGTAATAGATAATTTTAGCTGATATGTTTTGGTACTTATACATCTAAATTATTGTATTCAGCTAAAGAGGAACTATAGATCTGAATATTTTACTTAATTTTAATCTCTATTTTAAGGTTCTGATTGCTCTCAGGTGCTGTAAGGTGAAATAGATGCTCCAGTGTGTCATGCAAAATCTTCTTTGGGCACCTTGTAATTGTCCACATTTTGCCATATTTAATATTACAAACTACATACAATGTCTATGCCCCAAACTGCTCTGTATATTTAACTGAAACATTATTGTAACTGAAATAAGCTTTCATACAGATTTTTACAGCTCTGCAGAATGTGACTTTCTGGCTTCATTCATTCCTTACATATGGAGTGAAAATTCACTAAGTTAATTTGATTTACTTTTGATTTTTAATCAAGTTACTGACAAAGTATCTGGCCTTGAAGCTTTTGTAATTTTAATATTAAATATAATAAAATGTAATAGCAAAGGTTATATTAGTTTTAATATTAAAATATAGATGGACTATATCATGTTGTCTTGTTCACTAACAGCCTTTTATGAAGACTGGGTTTTAAAAATCATTCTCCTACAGAAATATTCTAAAAGCATTTTAAACCAGTTCTCCAATGAAGGTTTCTGTTCCCCCTAGAAGTATTTAAAATATTTTTTTTTGTTTAATTTGAGTTGAATGCAGCAGCATTTCAGTGCTACAAGCCAAGGCAAATCTAATTTCATTGTAAAATTCCTCCATTCACAGAACCAAAATAATAATAAAAATAATAAAAAAAATAAACTTGGTGAGGGGGAAAAAAATCCCCAAAGCCAGAAATTTCTGCTTTTGCAAGGATAGTGTTGGTGGTGCCATTCCCTTTGAAATAATTCCTCCCTAATTGGTATCCCAATGTAATGGGTAAGTGAACATATTTCACAGCAGCAGCTGTTGGATGTTCAATGACTGGAAAATACGGCGTTGGTGAAGTGTGTGGAGTGCTCATCCCATCAGGAGGAGTAAGTTAATCATACACAATTCACTGAGCACTGGAGCTGCATTTGCAGAGCAGGGGCTGCCTTTTAATTGTCGCGGGCCCTTTTTCAATATCTTGCAGGATCTTTTGTCTCAGCCGTAGCAGTTTTGGTTGCATCCCTAAAACTGTCAGTCTTCCTTATTTTTGCAAGGGCCTAACAATTCCTCCTTCACAATGCAGCTTAAATTGGACCAGATGCTGCATCAATAGAGCAGTCTGCCCATCTCAGAGGCATTAAGCCCAAAATTATTTAGAAAATTGAAGCCTTTAACATACTCTGGATTAATGTGATTAAGTAGAGCTTGCTTTAATTCATAGCCATCTATTCCTTTATTAATAGCCATTTCATCAACAGGAGCAGCACATATGGGGACAAGATGACTGAAAGTTAAATTGATTGCTGGAAGCCTGGAAGAAAAGCATTTAATGTTTCAATAATAACTGATCTAAGACTTCACTGCGGGGCATTTTGGATAGATTTAGACCAGCTTATAAGCACAGTATTTATTAGTATCTTTTAATTTTTATTATAAGCTTGCTAAATGGAAGTTGGTGGGGTTTCTTTTGTATTATTTTTATTTTTAATCCCATCTTTAAGTCTGCATTTAATGTACAAGGTTTGTAAAGGAGAGTCTTTCGTGTGACTCATAACAGCTGGGCCAGGCCATAGTGGAGCTGGGACTTCTGGAAGGCTTAGGAAGAGATAAAATATAACAGAGGATAATTTGTTATGGCTATTTGCACACATCCATTTCTGGTCCTAGAACCATTTCAGGGGCTGAAGGAGTGTGTGAGAGCTCTTGTATGACCCATAATACAGGGGGGTCATCCCTCACACACTTAAGCCCCATTTGTGGAAAGGGTTAGTTTTTGTCCTGGTTTATTTCCCAGCTCAGGAATTACATCAGCACAAATTTATACAAGGAATCATGAAATGAAAAAGTCATTGAATGGAATGACAGAATCCCAGAAACCCACAATGGTTTGGGATGGAATGGATTTTAAAGCTCATCTCATTCCACCTCCTGCCATGGGCAGGGACACCTCCCACTATCCCAGACTGCTCCAAGCCCTGTCAAGCCTGTCCTTGGACACAACGTGTGTAGGGAGAGAGGCATTTACAGAATGGTCCAATACCATGGAGTGAGCATTCCAACAACTGACAGATGAAGAGATCTAATCCCAGTGCCTGGGAACATTGAAAAAATCGAATCCCAGTACCTGGGACAGCTCCCAGTACCGTGCATTTGCAAGTAAAGTCAGTTCTAAATTCTGCTAAGGGTAACTGAGATGCCAGAGTTTCTTGGTATGCTCAGACTGGTCTGATTCACCTAAAATAAATCTCTGATTTACAATGGAAAACAACGAGAATGAGCAGTGATTTGTGGCCATAATTAGAGTCCAGGAGTAAGATCCTGGAAATTGAAGCTGGTTGTCTTTACTCCAGGCTCTAATGGGAAGCAGGACCATCTCCAACACTCATCAGGCCACCAAGCCAATTCAGGAACAGCTCCAGGGTGGAGGTTACAGAAGGGACTCACTGCAGGACTGTCCTCCTGGTGACAGAGGTTCTCCAAATGTCCTCTTTGAGCCTTCCACATTGTGGGATATAGCCATTGTCACTTGTTGGGCTGTCTATCCCTGCTGAGGAAGGAAAATGTGGAGCTGCTGGAATGAATCCAGAGGAGGTAATGGAGGTGCTCCAAGGGCTGGAGCCCCTCTGCTCTGGAGCCAGGCTGGGAGAGCTGGGGGTGTTCACCTGGAGAACAGAAGGATCCAGGGAGAGCTCAGAGCCCCTGCCAGAGCCTCAAGGGGCTCCAGGAGAGCTGGAGAGGGACTGGGGACAAGGGATGGAGGGACAGGACACAGGGAATGGCTTCCCACTGCCAGAGGGAAGGGATGGATGGGATTTTGGGAAGGAATTGTTCCCTGTGAGAGTGGTGAGTCCCTGGCACAGGTTTCCCAGAGAAGCTGTGGCTGCCCCTGGATCCCTGGAAGTGTCCAAGGACAGGTTGGACAGGGCTTGGAGCAACCTGGGATAGTGGAAGGTGTCCCTGCCCATCGCATTAAAGATAATCTTTATTCTCCCTTCCAACCCAAATCCTTCTGTGATTCCAGATACCCTAAAAAGAGAAATAATGTCAAGCATTTCTCCCTCAGTTTTACAAAACTGTATTTTATTCCAGGTTGGATTTATGTAACCTCAGCTTTTGGCCACAGGATCTTCCAGTGCAGCAAAACCAGAGCTCATTTCAATATGAGAAAAAAAAAAAATCTCCAGTGAATGTAGCTGTGAATAAGGAAATTTGTGCCCCTCCTTTTGGCAGAATTTTTTTTCCTTAATTCCGACAGTACTCGAAGTAATACGGATGTACAAATACCTAAACGAGAGCACAGTGATTCACATTATTTCCATATATTAATTCCCTGAGTTTTGGGGGTTTTTTAAAATAAATTAACAGTAGGGGGTTTTTTTCATTGTCTTTGAAGTACTCTTGGGCGTCCAAATTGATCATTCCTTTTTGGATGAATACATGTCAAGGAATACTGATTTCATTTGAATTAAAAATCCCTTCTTTGCTGTGCTGAAATGATCCCCTTTAAATGGAAATATCAAAAGGATGCAAGTGACCCATGGTTGAAAACTCTTGATTTGGGTCTGGTTGAGCAGAAATAATTGATAATCAAAAACAATGAATGTTCATTAGGCTTAAACTGTAGGCAAATGGTTTTCCTGGTCTAATATGGATGATGATATTTACATTTTAGCAAAAGAAAAAAAGCAAAAATACTTTTTGTTTTGTGTGAGTTGCACTACACTGTTTACTGGAATTAATTTTAATTAATTGCATTAGTGGCTGAAATAAAGGCTGCTCTTATTGGCTTATGCCAGCATAATTAATCATCGTAATAATTCATTTTACATGACTTCTTGAGGTTAAGCTTTGGTGGAGCCATTCATTAAAAATGAGAATTAATAATGTCTAAAAGGTTGGCCACAAAAAGAAGGGGAAATATCTGTAAAGATTTATTAAAGGCCAATGATTGACCTACTCCTCTTTGTTTTTTTAAACCTGGTCTCAGACCTGGGTCGTGTAGCTGTAGAAGTCTCTCAGCTGGTGTTTGATCTGGTTCTGTGGTTAATGGGCTTTGTGGAGTGTATTTTTCACAAGCCCGTAAGAAAATTTTTTCATCACTAAGTAGGGTTTTGTGCTCAGATTCCAGGAATGAGGAATTCCTCTCGCCGTTATCAGAAATGGGATATTCTGGAATAGGGAAACCATGATCCCAATCTTATTTATGTTTGTAATAGAACTGTCAGAGTAGTCTAATAAAAATCAGCTATGAAGGAGAAGCTTTCAGAGTACAATTACAGAAATTTGTCCTCTTTTTTTTTTTTTGGCGTTCTGGCCTACAGTTCTCAGGTATTAAGATCTGCACATTTTTTTTTTTTTCTAAAATCTGGCAGTTTCCAGCTTCAGAAAGAGTCAGGACTGTCACATTTCAGAAACCAAACCTTTGATTCAGAGTTCTCCTCGGAGTATCTCTTACCCAGTGATCTCTTACTGGATTCACTCTAGAGAGACAAGGAGAAAATCACAATTTTTGTAATTCTAATAGAAAATATTAAATATTAGAGTATCTTACTCTCATTTCTTGTTTTTTAAATTCCAGATTATTTAATATTTTCCAACTCTACATATTGATATTAATAGATATCCCAAGGTATTATATTTACTTCCATTTATCCCTTTTCAAAGCTCTTCTCAGTGCATGACATATTCCTCACATTCCTATTATTCTTTGCTTTCCATTACACCCATTTATTTAAGGAAATTCTCTGTATTGCATAACAGTGGCACAGAGGCTTTGCAGCTAAAAGTTGTAAACTTTTAAGGAAAAAAATCAATCATGTTTTCTGTTATATTGACACTAAAATAATTCCGTTTATACATTGAACCACGGTTACTAAATCCAGGTATGTAGTTTTTGTACTTATTATTAACTTTTAAATCTAAGCTTTTTCTGTAACTGAGCAGACTCCCAGTATTGCTTTGGTTTGGGACATTACATCCAATTTTGGCAATAAATCATCTCTTAAAATTATTTTCTGAAGATTTGGGTTTTCTGCTCCTGCTGTGTCCTGGATTATCACTCCCTTTCTAGCCAAAGGGGAATTCTTGTTTTCCATTTCCCTTCTTCAGAATGAGTCACGGATGAAGCAATTGGGTAAAACTCAATATGTGGGCTTTGGAAGAAAGATTCGATGAGATATTGGGAAGGAATTGTTCCCAGGGAGGGTGGGGGGAGCCCTGGCACAGGGTGCCCAGAGAAGCTGTGGCTGCCCCTCGATCCCTGGAAGTGTCCAAGGCCAGGCTGGATGGGGCTTGGAACAACCTGGGATAGTGGAAGATGTCCCTACCTCTGACACCATGATTTCCCCTGAGGAAACAATTCCTTCAGCCCAAAATATCCAACAGGAACCCAAGCTGAGCAGTTCAAGGTTGAATTCTGCCCAAACACAGAATCTGAATTTGTTGGTTACTAAATCTTTCCTGTAATGTGATAATTTTAAGCATGAAATCCCAGAATAGTTTGGGTTGGAAGGAACCTTAAAGCTTGTCCCATTCCACCTTCCACTGTCCCAGGTTGCTCCAAGCCCCGTCCAACCGGGCCTTGGACCCTTCCAGGGATCCAGGGGCAGCCACAGCTTCTCTGGGCTCCAATCCCCATCCAACTTCCAGGGAGTACCTTTGCATAACCCATTTGTCAGGAAATGCAATTTATTGGAATGTAAAGGCTCCATCCATCGGATGTGTCAGTTAAGGGTTAAATTTGGGTTTCAAATGAATTTTTTTTTGTGTGTGTGAGAATATGCATTTTTTCTGTTCCCAATTCCACAGCTAAAATATTTCAACTCCACTATATTAAAATTATATAGAACTTGTAGTTGAGTCAGAATCTTCCTCATCAACCATGATGAAGAGAAGATAACTCAGAAGTCCCAACTCTTTGCACAGATGAGTTTGGCATAGAAAAGCTTTGTTAAAGCCAAATGAACAAAGGAAAAAGAGAAAAGTCACTCATATATTCCCAGCCTTTAAGGCTGGTAAGGGCTCCCTGCATAATTTAATCGGACATTTTTATATTATAGATCATTATGTTTCATCGTGTTACTGTTTTATCAAGACATATCACTTTTTCCTGTCAGTTTAGCTGATATTTGACTGAAGTGTCTCTCCAAGAAGGAAATCTGATTTGGTTTGAAAATGTCAGGAAATGGAGAGGTGCTTTACAGGACACGGGTTTAAGAGGAGCAGCCCAGGATCCAGTGGTGCAACTGAGCAGGGATTTTCCATATCCATTTCTAAAAGCTGTTTTCCATTTGGAATTCCCTGGTTCCCATCCCTACCACTGACTCTTGATCTGCCTTTCCATAGCTTTCTCAAAGGCCCTTTTTGCATCCCCTTCCTGAGGCCATGTTCATCTCCCTGAGTTAAAAACCTCCAGGGAGTTGTTTGGAAAGGGTAAATCCATCTGGCACTTGGTGGCTGTCACTGAAATGACTTTTCAGGATTTATTAGTGCCAGGGCTGATCTCACCAGAGCTGTTCTTACAGCCCCTTTTCTCTTTGACATCCCAATTCAGGCCCTATTTCCTTTTATTTCGATGAAATTCCCTGTTTATTTCCACCCTTGCCCTTACCTCAAAGGCTTTTCCCCATTTGCAGGTACCATGTGTGTCACTTTTTCCCTTCAGCAGAGCTTTTACCTCTGACTTCTTTAATACATTTTTGATTGAGTGGCCCCAGTGCAGCAGGAAATGGCTTTGTAAGACCATCCCATCAGCTCCTCATCTGAGTTATCCACAGACTTTATAAATTGAGACTTTATATTTCTTTCAAATTCCTCATGAAGGGCTTTAAGAGCAACAGGCTCTCTAAAAGTCTCTGCAGAGGACAGATAAAAATGCTGCCATTCAAACCTTGTTCCCTTTGGACAATTTTTTTTTTACAGATGTCATTTAGACAATTCTTAATCCACTTAACACGTGCACTATCGATATGGGGGAGTGTTAATTTTTTAATCAGTCATGAAGTAATAAGTCAAATACATTAATAAAGCCTAAGTTCCATCCATGCTATTACATCCCACATTTATTACAGCCAGACTTGTAATTTCATGGGAGGATGAAATGGAGTTTGGCTGACAAGACCTGTATTCCACAGGACCATGCTGTTAACTATAAGCCCATCTTCAACATTTTGCCTTCACATAGCTAAAATTAAACCAGAAAATCTTTTCTAGGAGCACTTTCCAACTGGGAACAGCATCTGGCCCACAGGACCAGGCCAGAGGGAGTCTAAAATAATCCCCTTTTAAGGGCTTATAGTGTGGACATTCAGCCTATAAAAACATAAACTATAATAAGTACAGTGAACAAGGAAAGTTTTGCCATCTCCTTTTTCTCCTACAGGTTTATAGAATTTATTTTCCCCCTTTTATTGGCTGTCCAACGTACAGCCATTTTACAAATTAAAAGGGTTTATAGCAGTGGTCTCGCTTCCAGATATTCTGTTCAGCAAAACCAATCAATACTCAGTTTGTCAAACCCATTTTGCTGCTAAAGAACAGACAGGATTTTAGCAAACAACAGTGAAAATTTTTACAGCTCTGACACAGAAATTTTAAATTCTTGCAAATAAGGAACAGGTTCATTTAGAACTTTCATTTGGCAGATTTTTTTAAATAACACAATATTTTTTGTGAAAACTGACAGTCTTTTTTAAATTCAATTCAAGTATTTTACTGAAAAATATGAACATTTGTGTGAATAAAACCCCAAAAAAACAGCATGTTCAACCCCATTTTTACTGGCAACTTTATGCTCCAATTTTGTTTGTAAGGGGTAAAAAATGAAGTGATTCTAGAAGACACCAGAAATAGCAGTTCATTGTTTTATCAACAAATTTTCTTATCTTTATGGATTTTCATTTACTGGGTGATTCACCTATCCTCTAATAAACCAAATAAATAAAATTTAATAAAATTTTCTCTTCAGAGGCACCACAGTGTAGCTGCTGTATGAGCTACTATCTGTAGGTATTAGAAAATACTTGATTTTCTGTGGTCCAGGCAGAAGTTTCTGGAAGTTTCTAGAATTTATGGACACTTTATTTGATTTAGAACTGCAGGATTGGGTGGCCCATAGTGATAAATTGGCTTCTTGCTGGAGAGGATTGACATGTTTTGATAAAACTAGATAGAAAAAGAGTGTGGATCACACTGAGAAGTTAAAGAATGTTATTTTCTAAAGCAGGAATTCACAGTGGTTAATAAACCAAGCATTATCTCCTAGTTCAGTGCTGGTAAAGTCATTAAAGTGCTTTAAAATATAACGAAGGAGGAAAAATAAATTAGCCACATGTTAGTGCCAGTGCAGAAGTACAAACTAAGGGTCTTCTCCATTAAATTCTTTCAATGTTGGGCAGGAATTCAAATAAAAATATTTTAATGGACTCTTCTTAAAAAGATCTATGAATCTGGGATTATTTCCATTCTTCTCATCCTCATTGATTTGAAGGTGAAATCGTAAAGGGTAGGGGACACCCAAAATGTAGGCCCTCAGTATTTTAGTGCTGAACCTTTGGTTTGTTTATTTAATGAATAGGAAGGCACTGGAAATTTTGGTTGCAATAACTGTGACTTAATAAAAATTCCCAGGCTGATTTGTAGAAAGAGAAGCTCAAAAGACCTCCCCATGATGTATGATGTTTTTCTTTTTGGTGTATTTTTTTTTTTTGGTAGTATGTTTGTTTTCAACTTGGGTCGTGATTTTGGACAACAGAGTTTGGTTTAACTCCCAAATCAGTGAGTGCTGAGGTTTGGTTGTATTTCTTTACATTCCCCAGTGGCATCGTGGCCCTGGCACAGGGTGCCCAGAGAAGCTGCGGCTGCCCCTGGATCCCTGGAAGTGTCCAAGGCCAGGCTGGATGGGGCTTGGAACAGCCCGGGATAGTGGAAAGTGTCCCAGCCCGTGGCGGGAGGAGTTGGGACTGGATGATTTTTAAGGTCACTTCCCACCCAAACCATTCTGGGATCCCAAAGAGGTTCTGTTGCTGGTGTGACAAGCACAGGGGCAGTTCAGGGCTTCCTGGAAGAGGTGAAAAAAGAGGGAATTATTTTCTGAGAGCTCTTTGAAAATGTGTGAGGAGTCATTATCTGCTCTTTATGGAATACACTGGGAGCAGGAGCTGTAATGGATAAGTTGTTCCTCAAACTCTGGGCCATTCTTGTAATGAAGAGCTGTTAAATAGGCCTGAGTACAAATAAATGGAACAAAATTATCTTTGTGCTCCCTTCCAACCCAAAGTATTGTGGGATTCTTTGATTTACTGGAGTCACTACCCTACTTCTCAAAAGAGCCAGGTCCTATTTTACTGCACAATCGAGGCAGGAGGGACTAGTTTGGAATTTTTGCATTGTAGAATTCAATTCACCTGAGGCAGGGCCAGGTGGAGGTGAAACCCACGTGGCTACTGGGAGACTCCCAGGTGAGGAACTCTCCAGCCAGCCCTAGGAAGCTGCTCCACTTTGCCGGAGATAATTAAACGCTCCCTGGATCCAGCCAGTTAGAAAGAATGAGTTCTCATCACTAATACCTCAGCTTGGGCACTCACCTGGGACCTGATTAAGTAGGTGAGAGTCTAAATGCTCATAGGAAGAAAAAGGAATTGAAAAGGTGTCACTCAGACGTCTTTTTCTCCTGCTCTTTGCGGGGATGTTTTTGCCAGGGTTGGAATCCCCACTGAACGAGTTAATCCTCCGGGAGCGGCAGTGTTTTCTGAGTGGGAAATGGATCCAGGATAAACAGACAATCTGCTCTTGGCACTCAGCCCTCTCTGCCTCCGTGTAATAAAGTCTTCCCATCTGCAGGGAGGTTCTTCGATGGTTAAAGCCCTTCCAGAGCTGAAGGAACCAAGTGCCAGCACTGGAAATCTGAGAATGGCTCTGATAAAGAAAGGGCTTCTGTTTGTACGGTGAACAGCACATGGAATTATATTTGCAATTCCATAAATTATTTTAAAAATATGATCCAGACGTTGAGGGTTCTAGAAATGTTCATACTCGTTCAAACTTTTGCTGTGGGATATTAGAGGTTCGCTAATTAAAAGCAGTGGGTGACCTGAGGGCACTATGACTCTAACAATATGAATGGACATTTCAGGAGGAATTCTGAGGAAGGCACTAAGGTGAAGAGCTGAATGTCACTGAGAGAATCACATCTCCCACTGATCATTTGAAATCATTGCAGCTTCTCAGTGTCTGGCTGTTGAATTCCGTGTTAAAGATACGTGGGTTTTTGGAGAACAAGTGGGGTTATTGTTTCTCTTTGATTACTGCCTCTCCATTTTAAGAACTCTTACAAAGAAAGGTTTGATTAGAAATATTTCAGTTGTTTTTTTCACCATGCAGAGGAGTAGTGAGCTGGGTTGATGCTGTGTTCTTTTGGCATTGGATTTACCAAGTGTGTGAAACACAAACAAAATGGGATTATTCTGTTTACGTAGACTCAAGCCTAATGCAAAAAGTCACCAATGACAAGTTTGTTATTAGGAATAGCCACAGCACAAAAAAATTCCATTGTGTTGTGGAAAGGCTTTGAGGAAAATGAGAGGTGAATCTGGTAGGACCAGCAACATTACTTCCTTTCTTTTCCCCCGAGGGTGAATATTGATTTAAAATCTATTCTAACAGTCTCTCAGCCACACATCTGAGAATATTTTTTCATGAGGTCAGGCTATAGTTCTCAGAGGAGCATCATTATTTCCTTAGTCTGAGGAAAAAAAAGGAGGCTGATCCTTTGAACTTCTGGATTAGCAGGAGCAGGCAGTGTTGACAGGGTGTAATTGCTGCTTCAGTCGGGAGGAAAGGTAAAGCCTAGGTTGTTTTTAAATTCTTTAGGAAACTTTCCTGTGATCTAAACCTGTTCATCTTAGACAAGTAATTTGCTCCTGAGTGATAAAATCATTTCATAAGCTTCATGTTGGCATAAAAAAAATAAAAATACTGAAGTCAGAAGCCTCTCTTTAATCTCATTTTAGTTGTACAATCACACACAGAATTCACAGAATCACTGGGTTGGAAGAGACCTTCAAGATCATCGAGTCCAACCCATGCCCTAACACCTCAACTAGACCATGGCGCCAGGTGCCACATCCAGTCTTTTTTTAAACACATCCAGGGATGGTGACTCCACCACCTCCCCAGGCAGACAATTCCAGTATTTTATCACTCTTTCAGTAAAAAACTTTTTCCTAATATCCAACCTAAATTTCCTTTGGCACAGCTTGAGGCTGTGTCCTCTGGTTCTGTGCTGGCTGGAGAAAGAGTCCCATCCCCCCTGACTGCAACCACCTTTCAGGGAGCTGTAGAGAGTGATAAGGTCACCCCTGAGTCTCCTTTACTCCAGACTGAACAACCCCAGCTCCCTCAGTCGTTCCTCACACGGTTTGTGTTCCAAGACCCTCACCGGCATTGCTGCCTCCTCTGGATGTGCCCAAGTGTCTCAATGTCCTTCCCAAACTGGGGGGACAGAGCTGGGCACAGCACTCAAGGTGTGACCTCACCAGTGCTGAGTACAGGGCAAGAATGACCTCCCTGCTCCTGCTGGCCACACCATTCCTGATCCAGGCCAGGGGCCATTGGCCTTCTTGGCCACCAGGGCACACTGCTGGCTTGTGTCCAGCTGCTGTCCATCAGTGCCTCCAGGTTCCTTTCTGCCTGGGCACTGTCCAGCCACGCCATCCCCAGCCTGTAGCATTGCAAGGGGTTATTGTGGCCAAAACACAGGACTTGGCACTTGGACTTGTTAAACTTCATCTTATTGGACCCTGCCCATCCATCCAACCATTCCAGGTCTCTCTGCAGAGCCTTCCTGCCTTCCATCAGATCAACACATGCTCCCAGCTTAGTGTCATCTGCAAATTTACTGATGAAAGACTCAATACCCTCATCCATGTCATTAATAAAAATATTGAACAGAGCAGGCCCCAGCACAGACCCCTGGGGACAGCACTGGTGACTGATCCCAGCTGGATGCAGCACTGTTCACTACCACTCTCTGGGCACAGCCATCCAGCCAGTTTTTAACCCAGCACAGAGTGCTCCTGTCCAAGCCACAGGAAAAGGCCTTGCTGAAGTCCAGGTACACAACATCCACAGCCTTTCCTGCATCCACCAGGCGGGTCACTGGATCATAAAAGGAGACCAGGTTGGTTAAACACGACCTTCACCTCCTAAACCCACGCTGGCTGGGTCTGATACCCTGGCCATCCTCTAAGTGCTGTGTGATGGCATCAGTATAAACTGTTCCATTACCTTACCTGGTACTGAGGTCAGGCTGACTGGTTTATAATTACCCTTCCTACCCTTTTTGTGAATGGGAGTCACACTGACCAGCTTCCAGTCATCTGGAACCTCACCAGTGAGCCAGGACTGCTGGTAAATGATGGAGAGCAGCTCTGCAAGCTCATCTGCCAGCTCCCTCATCACCTTGGGATGGATCCCATCTGGGCCCATAGATTTATGAACATCCAAGCTGCTCAGCAATTCTCTGACTACCTCTTCCTGGATAACAGAGGGACCACTCTGCTCCCTGACACCATCTACCAACCCAGGAGGACAGTTGTCCAGAGGACAAACCCTCTTCCTACTAAAGACTGAGGCAAAGAAGGGGTTAAGCACTTCTGCCTTCTCCTCATCTGCAGTTACTAAGTTCCCTGTCATGTCCAGTAGAGAACAAAGGTTGGTCTTACCTTTCCTTTTTCCATTAATATATTTGCAAAAACATTTTCTATTATCCTTTGCAAAAATTGCCAAATTAAGTTTGAACCGAGCTTTGGCCTCTCTAATTTTTTTCCTACACGCCCTAGCAACCCCCTTAAATACTTCCTGAGAGACCTGACCCTCCTTCCAAAGATGATGTATCCTCTTTTTATTCCTAAGTTCCTTCAAAACCTCATTGCCCATCCAGGCTGAACGTTTGCCTCATCAACTCATCTTTCGGCACACAGGGACAGTCTGTTCCTGTGCCCTCAAGATCTCTGTTTTGAAGCACACCCACCTTTCTTGAACTTCTTTGTTTTTAAGGGCTGCTTCCCAAGGAACCCTCTGAATAAGTCTCCTAAACAGGTCAAAGTCTGCCCTCTGGAAATCCAATGTAAGAGTCTTACTGATGTTCCCCTTCATTTCACCAAATCTTGGGAACTCTATAGTTTCATGACCACTGTGCCCCAAGCAGCCTCCAACCACTACATCTCCCACCAGCCCATCTCTATTTGCAAACAACAGAGCTAACATAGTCCCTCCCTCACCAGCTGCAACAAAAAGTTATCCTCCACACACTCTTGGAACTTCCTGGACTGCCTCTTTTCTGCCTTATTATTTTCCCTGCAGATGTCTGGTAGGTTGAAGTCACCTACAAGAACAAGGGCTGGTGATCCTGAAACATTCTCCAGCTGCTCTACCTCTTCTCCCTGGTTGGGTGGACAATAACAGACTCCCAGTAGGATCTCAGCCTCGTTGGCCTTCCCCTTAATTCTTACTCACAGGCATTCAACTTCATCGTCATTAGTCTCAATACCCATGGCATCAAAATCCTCCCTAACATAAGGGGCCACTTCTCTACCTCTTCTCCCTTTCCTGTCTCTTCTGAAGAGTTTGTAGCCATCCAGTGCAGCGCTCCAGCTGTGTGGGTCGACCCACCACATTTTTGTGATGGTGACCACAGCACAGCTCTGCTGTTGCACCACGGCCTCCAGCTCCTCTCGTTTGTTCCCCGTGCTGTGTGCATTGGCATACATGCAGCTCAGCTGGGCTGCTGGTTTCACCCCTAACTCAGATTTAATACCCTTGGGCCTGCTTCCAGACAGCCCAGCTGTATCCCCTTCCCCTTTCAAACCTAGTTTAAAGCTCTCTCAACAAGTTCTGCCAATTCATGAGCTTAAAATTCTTCTGCTCTTAACAGAGAGATGGAGCCCATCCAGTTCCAGCAGACCAGGTACCAAAAAAGTTGCCTCATGATCAAAGAACCCAAAATTCTGCTGATGATGCCAACCCTTGAGCCACTTGTTGATAGTGTGAGCTCTCCTATTCCTTTCATCATTTTTCTCTGCCACCAAAGGGACTGAGCAGAACCTGTGCTCCTGCCCTACCAACCACCTGACCCAGTGCCCTAAAGTCCTTTTTAATTGCCCTGACACTCCTCTTTTTCAATCTCATCAGCCTGGAGTACCAGCAGTGTAATAATCAGAGGGCTGGATCAGCCCAGGGAGTCTCTCAGTGATATCTCATACCTGAGCCCCAGGGAGGCAGCACAAATCCCTGTGAGATGGGTCCTGTTGAAATATGGGGCCCTCTGTTCCCTTCAGAAGGGAGTCACCCACCACGACTACCCTTCTTTTCTTTTTAATGTCAGAGGTGTTGATCCATCAGACAAATGAAGTGTAATTGGGAGCCCCCCTGGGCAGATCATTTTCTTCTCCACCATCTGGCTGGCTCTCTAAATCCAGGGTTTCACACCTATTCTGAAGTGGCACCTGGGTAGGTGATGGGGGCTGAGAGGAATTTTTATTATTTCCTCCCTGAGCAGGGATCCATTTCCACTCCCCTTGAGCCACCAAATCTGTTCTCCTGACAGTGAGAGGTCTGGGAGTCGTCTGACTGCTGGTGGGCCTCCCTCAAGGATGGAAAGGCAGAACTCCACCAATCTATTTCCATTTCACTTTCCCTAGTACTCCTTAGCCTTTGTACTTCCTCCCTAAGCTGGGCCACCAGTGGAAGGAGATTGTTCACCTGTTCACACTGCAGGCATGCTTCTTCTGCAACTCCCCCTGGTACCACTGATCAGCTCAAACACTCTGCTCAGAAAGGAGTCCGGACAGACATATCCTTTTTGGAGGGTTCTATTTGGCTACATACACTTTAACTCACTGCAGTTTTTAATTGTGTAAAAACCATTGCTAACAAAACAAAACCAAAAACGAACAACAACAAAAACCCCAAAACCAAGGAAAAAAAAACAAAAAGGAAAAAGAAACACCCAAAACCAACCCAAACCCATGAAATCTGGAATAAATTCCATCCCTGGCCTAAGACAGTTGTCACTTGTTGCTGAAGACCAAGACTTCATTATTAAACCAATTATCTCTGGCTTGAATTTTTATTCTGCTGAATGGATGATCCTTCCTGCTTTCCACCATCTGAATTTGGCTTCAGGTAATGAGGTGCTTCCCTGGACTGTAAAAGGCATAGAGGAATTGGGTCAGAGCTGGGGACATCCTGCAGGACAGGGGGACCTTGCTTCACTCCAGCTCCCAGGAAACCTGGGCATTCTCTTTTCATCTCACTGAGCAGATCTTTGTTACACTGAAGTAGAGAACAATTTGATTTTATCAAATCTAGACTACAGATATCCCAGATGTGTCCTCCTTCACTTCTCTGCCTTCCAGACTTCATTTAATCCCAGTCTTTCAAATCCCTTTTATCAGCTGGCCCAGCCCTCTGTGCCTTGTTTAGGTTTTGTTTCAGGTGTCCCTTTAATTGATAAAATGATTCCACACTTTGCCCCACTGGGGCTCTTTAATATTTCCCAGCATCCTTTTTATTTATTTCTATTTTTTTTACATTCAAATTTCTCCTCATGTCTCTACTGAACCCTCCTCAGTTACTCACAGAATCTGATTTTTTTTGTTTGGTGACAGCTCATTCAGGAGCCGTCACTGGACCAGATATGCCCTGTGTGGAATTCCTCAATTCTGTTGAAATCAGTGGAATAAATCTGGAGTTTGTGCCGGTGTCAATTAAATAAAAGCCTCCCTAATGTGATCAAGGAGCTTAATATGTCCCCACCAAAAGGCAGATCCAGCTTATTTTTTAGATATTTACTTATGATTTAATTGAAGGATGGAATTTTTTTTCCCCATCCATGAATAGGTAATGACAACAAAAATGTCTAATTTTTAAATTATAGAATATAAAACATATATGAAACATAAAATGCATTTTGTGCAACAGACTCTCACCTGAGAAGTCTGAGCACTCAGTATTGCCATTAATTAAAATTTAAGTGAATTATGTGGCCATATCCTTCAGAAGTTGGATCTTTCAATAATATTGTGAGGTATAAACACATCAGAAATGAAAAAATTCTGTCTGAAGTATTACTGAAAAATAGGAATAATGGTTTTTAAAGTGCTGTAACATCTGCTAATCTTCCTCGTATTTCTTATGTCATAAAATTTAAAGCTCAGCCATGCTTTCTTTGACACTTTTGAGCCTGTTGGATGTTGTGAATCTGTTTGGAATTATTTGTGTGATCTTGCGTAAACACACCCTTGACATTTGTTTTTATCATCATCAATATTATTGGTATTTTATAATTTGCTAATTATTTCATAATCAATTATATTATCCATATCTCCACGGAAACAAAACCCAGTCAAGACAACTTAGACATAAAGTTTTCATATTTTAATTCTCTATTTTACAATATTTAAAATATGTTGCTAGCTTTTAGTTATATATTTGTCAGAATTATTAATTTTTTCTCCTTTAATCTAACAAACTGCTGCAATAACATCACTGTATTCTCTTCTCATCCCTCTGCATAGTTTATTTCACGATGGCCCTGTCTGAACAAACAGATTTACTATAGTTAACATAAATGTAAAAAAAACTGTGCAAAAAAGCTCAGGTATAAATGGTGCTAAATCAAAGTATTTTTAGGAAAACATGAAAGAAAACCAAAGGACTGTGCGTGGGATCGCAGAGACAAAACCCTGAGTGTGCCCTGGCTAATTGTCACTGCTAAAATTGGATTTTATTTTGAATTTTCAGGCAGAACTGGGCACGCCGAGGCCGTCCGGGTGGTGTTTGAGCCACAAAACATCAGCTTTGAGCAACTGCTCAAGGTCTTCTGGGAAAATCATGACCCGACACAAGGTAGAGTGATGAGCGAGCCAGTATTTAATTATCTTACTAATTACAGCTGGGATAATTAGTGTTTGAGCTGCATGGAAGAGATGAACCTTGAAATCACACTGGAGCTCAGGAATATGATTGCAGACATTTATTGACAGAGAAAGAGAGGGAGAGGGAGAATGGGAGCACAGAAGCTCGGAGTGCCCCTCCTCCCTTACAGCTGCCTGGGCTGGGAAAATTCCCACAGAGTGGCACGGGAGACAATGGAAAATTCTCTTCAACTTTCATTATGACAATTTATTCTGTTATTTCTTTTGTCGCTTCAATTAGAGCATATTTTTTTGCATCTTTAAATTTTCTTTTAATTTATTTTACTTTATTTTAAAATGTTATTTTATTTTATTTTACTTTATTTTATTTAAAAAATATTTCATTTTATTTTTAAAGATTTTATTTTATTTCATTGTATGTTTTATTTTATTTTACCTTATTTTAAATGTTATTTTATTTTACTTTATTTTATTTTATTTTAAAAAATATTTTATTTAATTTTATTTCATTTTTAAAAATTTATTTCATTTTATGATGTTTTATTTTACTTTACATTATTTTTAAATGTCATTTTGTTTTGCTTTATTTTATTGTATTTTACTTTATTTTATTTTTAAAATTAATTTTATTTATTTTATTTTGTTATATTTTACTTTACTTTATATTTTATTTTATTTTACTTTATTTAATTTCATTTTATTTCATTTCTATGCAGGCCCTTTATCCTTCATCACAACCTGGGATTTTATATTTTTCAACAGTTGTGTGTATATTTTGTGTTTAGAAAAAGGGAGAAAAAAGGGGCTAGAGATATTATGTAGAGGCACCAGTGGATCATTCTACCTATCTGCCTTATCCAAACCCTTGGATTTAATTTATCCTTCCTGGCAGAGGTTTTATGCTGACATGACCCACATCTGTGCAAACAGAAATGGGAAACTGTGTGCAGAAAACATTTTGCATGTTTATAGAGTTCCAATAAACCTCATCCCTTCTCCCATTTCCCAGAAACGCTGCACACAAGGAACTCATTTCAATATTTGAACAGCCATCGTAATTATACCACTCGTTACCGCATCTGAGAACAAAAAAATTGCAGGTGATACCTCCAAAATGTGATGCCATCCCAGGAAAGAGAAACTCAAAGAAGGACCCAGGGACTGTTGTGGATAAGCGTCTCCCACTGAGCCCAAAGTGGTTATTGCAACTTCTGCCTGCATGGAAAAGGCTTGAGTCAGGAATTTTCTCTCTGCAGGGCCAGGAAATCAGAACATTTTGTGCAGTTCCTCTGTTGCCATCCCAGAGACCTGTGGAAATATCGCTCGGGATTTGAAGAGGGACAAGAAAAAAGGGATATAGAACCCAGGAAACTGTCCCAGTGCTGGGAATAGACACATTAAAGAGAGAGAACACCATGTCAGGGGGAATCAGGTTGGATATCAGGAAAATGTTCTTCTTTTAGAGGGTGTCAGGTGCTGGAACAGCTCCCCAGGGAGTGGTCACAGTCCTGAGGCTACCAGAGCTCCAGGAGTGTTTGGATAATGCTCACAGGGACAGGGTGGGATTGTTGGGGTGTCCTGGGAGACCCCAAGGAATTGGATCAATGGTCCTGGTGGGTCTCTTCCAACTCAGGATATTCTGTGATTGCATGATCAAATCATCCTTGCAGGTACCTCGTGACAGGTCGGGCACTGACCCCGATAAACTGGAACAAGCTGGGAGCTGAACTTTGTAGAGTTGCACTGTGGAATGAAACAGCTTCACATCCCTCAGTATAATTAAACACTGGAGTCTTTTTCCACCGCCATCCTTTCGAGTCTTTCAGACGGCATAATCCATCATTTTAAAAGAGGGGCTTGATTCCAGTCAGGAGGAGGAATCCTGTGAATCTGTCGAGTGTAGTGGCCCATGCTGTTGATTTATGAGCCTCCCTTTCCAACCCTCTCCCTCAGGGCTGTGTTCAGGGTAATTCAGCTGCACCATCCCCGAACAACTTGGAGCTCTGCATTGAGACAGACCCCTCCCTATGGCAGGGGATTGGGATGAGGTGATCTTTAAGGTCTCTTCCAAACCATTCCAAGACTGTGTGATTCTAAGACAATCTCCACCCTCAAATCACACTGCTGAGCATTCCTGGTTTTCTTGTAGAGTTTGTGAAAGAGTTTTTCTTCCTGTCCTACCAGTTTTTGGATTTAGATATTTTTCTTGCTCTTTTTTTTTTTTTTCCTTTGGATTATCAGAAATTGGCCATCAACAGAGGGTGGCTTCTTTTGAATTTTCAGAGTGACATCACTGAAGTCTTCCAGTACCCACAGGGATGAATATTTACAAGGGCCTGGAGTGACAGGAAAAGAACAGCTTCAAACTGAAAGGGAATAGGTTTAGATGGGATACTGGGAAGGAATTGTTCCCTGTGAGGGTGGTGAGTCCCTGGCACAGGGCACCCAGAGAAGCTGTGGCTGCCCCTGGATCCCTCGAAGTTTCCAAGGCCAGGTTGGATTGGGCTTGGAACAACCTGGGCTAATGGAAGGTGTCCCTGTCCATGGCAGGGGGTGGGATTGGATGGTTTTTAAGATCCCTTCTAACCCAAACCATTCTGGGTTTCCATGACTCTTACGGACTGGTTGTTTTGATACATCAGGACAATTGGTCCACATGTTTTACTCATATGTTTGGATTCATCCTGATTGCCAGAGCTGGGAACTGATGGGCAGGAATTTATGATTCCTCATCTTCCAGGTAGGAGAAATGGTTTTCTGCTGAAATTGGACAACACCCACCTAATCAAGCTTTTGCCATGTCTGTAGTCTTGGCTTTGGCAGTGGTTGGGCTCAGCCTGTGGCCTACAGAGAACAGGGAAGTGCCTGAAGGATTTCAGTGCTTTAGAATGAAGTTCCTTATCTGTGCACACTGATACGTGGATGAAGTGTAGTGGTTGTGATAACAGGTCAGATAAACTCATCAGCTGAATTTATGATTCTTTCTGGCTCTAAACCAAAGTAAAATCATTGACATTATGTCTTCATATCCTCATACAACTGAGGTTCAGCACCGTTCCAGTCTGTGCTTTCAGAAGAAGGCTGCATGTGGCAGATGTGTGATTCACTCTTGGATTTCTGGCAGCTGGGAAGCATCACCTAATTAGCCCAGGCAGGAGGCCATGCTAATGTGGCTGAATTCCTTCTGGGAATGAGCTCCTGTCTCCATGTGACACTGAGCTGTGGAGGCACCCGAGTCCTTCGGAACTGTCACAGATATCTGTGTGGCACAGCAGTGCTTGGTGGAAACACTCCCAAACCTTCATCTAAGCTTGGATCAATAGATTTTCCATGTGGCTCTTCCATAATAATTTGCCAGAAGTAAGAGCACCACTTTACCCCTGGAAAAGATGGAATTGTTCTCAGAAGACTTTGCACACCCCAGCCTTGCACAGGTTGCTTTACCTGGGTATTTTTATGGTTCCTTAATGCTGCACTAGGGGAGGTTGGACACCAGGAGGAATTTCTTCATAGAAGGGGCTGTCGAATTCTGAAAGGGGCTGTCCCCTCCCTGTTGGAGTCCCCATCCCTGGAAGTGCCCAAGGAACACTGGAACTGGATGTGGCACTCAGTGCTCTGGGCTGGTGACAAGGTGGAGATTGGACTTAATCTTGGAAGTCTTGGTTGTCTTTTTCAACCTAAAAAATTCTTTGATATTGTTGCTCTAATCTCAGTCCAAGGATTTTGCAAAGTTCTTCACACCTCATTCATATTTCTTGATTTGAGAAAAACCTGAACCACAAGGTCCCAATGTCAAATTTCTGTTTTGTAAGGTAGGGTTGGTAGAAGGTCTCTAAACTGGGATTGTTTCTTTGCCTTGATTTGTACCTATTCCCTGCTTTTAGCTGGCTGTGGGAAATGTGGCCTAATGTAAAGACACTGAAAGTGAGAGTTACCTCTCTGACCTACAATATTTTTCTCCTTGAGGTTAAGCTGTGTTCACACAGTGTGAGTTTTATTCAGGCAGCCTTGTGGGAGTGCAGGGCTCAGTCTGCCAATGAGAAGATTTTGACTAAGAAGATAAATGAGAGGATTTCTTATTCATGAATTTCAGCCCAATCTTTGGGTGAGTCTAATGTCTCATAGAGCAAGTGCTGAACTTCTTGAGCACAGCTCTCTTTCAAAAATGCAAAAGCTCAGTGTGTTTTATCTTTTTCCAGAATTTGGGGTAACACCATTTCACCCCTTCTACCTCCAGCATAGATAATGGACTTGGCTCATTGTTCTGATGTCATTAAACATCAAATTTGTCAATTTTGTGTCCGATCAAGACCTTTCAGTATCTGTTTAGTTGGTACCAAGTTGCTGAAGAGTACAGACTGGCATACCATCATACATCATTGTATGAGTGTATTAATATTCAAAAAATCCTGCTTTCCAAGCAGTTGTCTTTTAGAAGAGACCGACGTCTCACTGGGATTCAAGTTGTCCCTGGGAAGGAGCCTGGCTCTTGTTTAGGGAAGCTCTGGAGTGCACAGAAGTCAATCGAAAAGCAGGAACCTTTGATCAAATCAAACAGTTGAAAAAGATCCTCCCCAATGAGCATCTCCAAAGTGTGGGGCCCTGACAAAGTCCTCCTGACTGTTAATTTAGGCACTATTTTATAATTCATTAGAATTGGAAGACTGAAAAAGCAACAAACAACCCCCTGACTTCTGCCAAGTGGCATATGGCTGTCATCTCTGCTCAGCTTCCAGTGCCCTGCTCAGCATTCCTGCTCTCCCAGGAACGAGCTGATCAATAAGAATATTGCTCTGGATGGCTCTGTAAGTGCTCGAGATGTTGTTTCTTTGTCATTGACACAGAAAAGAGGGATGAATGGGATATGTTAAAAATACTGAAAAAAAAAATCCTTGAAGATAACTTTATTTTTTGTTTGCAGAGGTGTAGGGCAAAGTGTATTGCTTGTTTTTTTTTAATGGGGTCGTCCTCATAGCTTTCCAGACTTTTTTAGACCGTGAGCCTGACTGTCCCCTTAAAATTGCACCCTGACCATGGTCCTGCTGGCACCTCCTTGCTGCCTGTACAGAGGGACTTGGACTTTAAGCCCTCCAGTTTTGTGCCTCTTCTGTAGTGTCACAATTTCTGTAAAGTAATATTTGACTTCCCTGTTAAGGAAAAGGGTGATTCTCTGCTCTCTACCCAACCTTTCAACGAGATACAAGCTCTTTGTTTGTGTTGACTCTGGCAATCACAAAGTTCTCTGCTCAGGCTGAAAATTAACCCTGCATGAATGGAAGCGAAACGTGGTTTCCAGCCAGGATTTAAATTGCCAGGAGCAGGAATGTCGGTGGGATCACCCTTCTGGCATCAGCACTGACCTGCAGTGCCTGAGCCAATTCCAAACCCCACTGTGCTCCTGGTGGGGGAGGAACGTGTCATATTGGATCAGATCATGAAGTTTGGCTGCTCTTTCTGGGGTGTCAGAAACTTTTTCTCCAGAGCTTTGGAAAAATCAATCCGATACCAGAAGAGAATGGTGTGGTGCAAATGTGAGTCCCATAAAGGACTTTAATCTTGGAATTCTCCTGACCTGTGTGTGGGTGAAGTCCTTTATCTGTCAGAGATTTCAGCCAGTTCAAGGTGACTTTAAAGAAAATCTCCTTCTTGCTTTCATCATCTGCACAGAAGTCAAGCAGACAACAAAACGAATTTCTTTTTAGGGCAGCCTGGACTAGTGGAAGGTGTCCCTATCCATGGCGGGAGATGGAACAAGATAATCTTTAAAGTCCTGTTGAACCCAAACCATTCTGTGATTCTGTGAAAATGTGTTTGGGAGGAATGAAAAATCCACTTGCCTGCTTCAGGTCTGTTTTTTCCTCAGCACAGTCCAAACCAGATGCTTGTTTGGGTGGTTCTGCTCCCCACATTCCTCAAAAATACCCAATCCTTCCCAGCCCACAGGAAACAACTCAGGTACAGCTACAATTCCCTGTGGTGAGTGCCTGTTGTCCACAAATCCCATCATTTTTCATTCCGTCTGTCTTTCTGTTTGGATTTTTGAGTCAATGGTAGAGAGGAAGCCAGGACTCCACATTTCTGGTCACTCTCTGACCACAGGGTGAAGGACAAACCTGTGGCCACCACTTCTCAGGGGCTTCTGGAATTTCCTCTCCAGCCTTGTTAATCCTTTGTGAATACCCAGAGAGCCAAAGTCATTGTAAGGCAATTCTCATTCCCCCTTTCCTGTCAGGAACAAGTCCTTATCTTGCCTGTGTTTGTGCAGGAAATGTAAGCAGGGCTGATGTTTTTCCAGCAGTTGAGGACCATCTGTCCTACAACAAACTCATCACCTGCCAGACTTGTTCAGAACATCTCTCAGTCCATATGTCTTGTGTACCCATGATAAAGAAGAAATGCAGGAACCATTTCTCCTCCCTGTGACCTTCCAAACAGGCTGGCATTTAGCCTCGGTGCTGATACAGGAATTCTCCAGATTAATATCTGCTTTTCATTGTGCTGACCCAGTTTGCTTGCAGAGGGGATATTTATTTCTCCCCAGCTTTGAAGTCCTGTACTTTTTTTAGACATTGCATAAGGAATCTATCATCTGCAAATAATTAAAATTAGACACTAGAAATGACATTGTGTTGCTAATGAGCAGATGTGTCTACTTATACCAGTGGAAGAACAGCTGTACACATAAAAAACACTGCAGCCACCCTAAACCAACATTTGGTATTCTGCTACAGGCCTGGAACTTCATTTGGAGATTAAAGGGAAAAAAATAATCTCTCCCTGTAAAATATAACCATTTTAATGTTTTGCCTTTACATTTTTGTAACTCGCTTCCCTTTATAATTTGAGTGAGATTTGTGAGTCTCAGATTAAAGCACCTTTGTTGCGTATTTCAAATGTTATTAAGAGCCTTGATGGTCTCAGCATTATTACAAGGTGTAACAAAAAACCAGTAGAAATACAAAATCTATTGTCACCAGGCATATTAAATATATTCAAAATAGAATTACCAGCCCCTCAGGGAGCCATTCTTGGTCCAATACTCCTCAGTATTTTCATTAATGACTCGGAGGATACAGTGAAGAGGATGCTAATTAAATCAGTTGTAAAGACATTGCTGGGAGGCTCTTGAAGGAAGGGAATAAAGCACAGCTCTGTGTTGATAAATTAACAAAAGCCATGGAAATCGATGTGCCAGGACACAATAAAGATAAATGTGTGGTGGCCCCTGCAGGACTGGACAGTCAAGAATAGAACTGGGTTGTTTGACAGGAGTTTTTCCATTGCCTTCTTCTAATTCCTGCTCTTTCCAATGAAATCGCAGTGGTGGGACAGTTGAATGATGCTGACTCATCCCACCAACAACTAATTTAGTCCCCTCCCCAAAATCACCTCCAAAATACCTGTGGTCTGTGCTTTTTTTAAAGTAGTAAAGTCTTTTCCAGAGTTGCGCTTTGAGAATGCAGCTTCATCTCCTTCTTGAAACAAAACCTTGTGTTTTGTTGTTCCCACTCTGTTTCTCCAGGAGTAAACAGGCATTAAAAAATAAATAGATGTTATTAGGCTGCTTTGCATCCCCAGGAATTTCAGCTGCCGTGCCCTAATTTGCATGTTAGGCTCTTCTTATCCATATAAATTAGAACAGACTTTTCCTGACCTATATTTGTAGCTTAGAAGATGATGTTTTCCCTGCATCTTTCTTAATGAAGGGGATTATTAACCAAAGCAGTGGCTGCCGAGGTGGGCTGAGCACTTTGCATTTTGAAGCGAGTGGTGCTGAATCAATTCTGGCTCAAGGGCAGAAGTCCTTCTGGGCTCTGAATTCCTCTTTCAACTGCTTTTAGGTTCTTTATTTTACATCTGACAAGGATGTGTGGACCATTTCCCCAGAACTATTGAAAATTAAAACTCTGTGGGAAACATGAATCCACCTGAGGGAGGTGAGGTTTATACTGGATATAAGGAAGAATGAGATTATATATGTTATATATGACATATATAATATCCTGTGGGTCCCTTGCAACTCAGAATATTCTGTGATTGTATGATATAAGAATGAGATGATCTTTAAAGGTCCTTTCCAACCCAAACCATTACATGATGCTGTGGTTCTATCCATGAAGCCGACGGGAATGTGATGGGAATACCAACATCTAAATTTTCATGTGTTTGTAGACTTAGGAGAGGGCAGCCATAGAAAACTTTGTCTGCAGGATTTTTTGATGGATTGATCCTAATCCTTAGGCAAGGAAAACAATAGATGAAGTCAAAACAAAGAGATACCAAACATTGTTTTCTTCATCAAATAATAGTGAATTTACTGTACTTGGGTCTGGAAATCTGAGGCACTGAAGCGTGGCATCATTAATCATAGTTTATGGTGATTATTAGTAGGCTTTTAATCTTTGTTTTCGTGTATAATTAGGTACAAGAGGTCAAAGCTGACTCTCTTCTGAACAACAGTATTTTCAGTGAATGACTGTTTTTCTCTGCCTGCAATTTCCTTGTGCATATTTATAAGAGCACACTTGTCTGTGTTTTGAGAGAGCAGTGTCCCACGAGCATATCTGCTGATAAAAGCAAATGACAACACTATTATTTTTATTATCACTAATTATTTTTATTACTATTGCAACAGCACCTGGTGGATCAGAGTGGGTTTGGGTTCGTAGTGCTGCCAAATGCCTAAATTGAGGCGAGGCACTAATGGACAGCAGATAAATGAAGAGAGAGGAGAAGGCACATGAAGAACACAACAGCAAAACTGTGCAGTTCCATGGATGAGCCCATGTGGTAATTGGTCTGAATCCCTGCATTTCTTAACTGTATTTTACTCCATTATTAGTTGTTGCCCAGCTTTTGGCAACATCACAGCAAAGTTAATCCCTGAAGAAAATCAGCAATCAGGGCCTGATTCCAGTGCCCAAACAGAAATGCCTTTGCCATGTCAGATGCTTCTGGGCATTATTCCTGTTTTCCAGCAGTTTGAAAATGTGGAGCTCATTTCTGCCCTTTCTCATGTCCTCCACTCTCTCCCACACATCCCTGCTGCATGCATTTTATTTGGTATTGAAGGCTATCAAGATCTCCAGGCAGGCTTGCCTCACCAGCACAGCCAGGAAGGATAAAGGCTGAGCTAAATCCACTTAAATTTAGATGTTTCCATGGGCATGGAGGGGCTCAGCTCCCACAGGTGTTGGGAAAGATCTGGTCAACACAGTTGACTCAAATGAGGCATCAATGTTTGATCAGTTTTGGTTGCCTAAACCAAAGCTCACTTCCAGCTTTACCAATAGAGATTGATAAAAATTTCATTCCCTTCTCAGGTTCATATATTCTTGGAATTGTCTGAGTAGGAAGGGACCTTAAAAATTGCCTCATCCCACCCCGTGCCACGGGCAGGGACACCTCCCACCATCCCGGATTGCTCCAAGCCCCGTCCAGCCTGGCCTTGGACACTTCCAGGCATCCAGGGGCAGCCACAGCTTCTCTGGGAAACCTGTGCCAGGACCTCACCACCCTCACCACCCTTGGAATTCTCAGCCAAGAATTCCTTCCCAATATCCCATCTATCCCTGCCCTCTGGCAGTGGGAAACCATTCCCTGTGTCCTGTCCCTCCATCCCTTGTCCCCAGTCCCTCTCCAGCTCTCCTGGAGCCCCTTTAGGCTCTGGCAGGGGCTCTGAGCTCTCCCTGGATCCTTCTCTTCTCCAGGCTGGGCATTCCCAGCTCTCCCAGCCTGGATCCAGAGGGGCTCCAGCCCTTGGAGCATCTTTGTGGCTTCCTCTGGAGTTTCTCCAGCAGGTTGAGGTTCATCCAGCTCCCAGACAGTTTTTGAAGAGAAAAAGCCTAATGCCTATTTATGGCAGAAAATGGCTAAAATCCTGCCTCAGCCAAATCATTTAACTTTTGATTAAAGTGAAGTCAAGTTTGATTAAAGTAAAAGTCCCCTACAATAAGTTTAGTGCCATTAAGGATGATTTATGTGCATAATTCACTGTTCTATTCATCTGTTCTGTGCACTACTGGTAAATATGAATTTTCAATTAATAATTGGAAATGGATTAACAATTTTGTCTCCCAGTGGTACTTGAGTTAATACTTGAGCTTTGTTACACTCATCCAAAACAAACCTGTGAGGGTTTTTTTTCTGAGTTCAGGTTGATGATGCACTTCCTTCAAAGGTCAAAGAGCAAAAATGCATTTATAGATTGGTGTACCTGAAGGAATTAATAAAAAATAAATATACAGGGAACTTTTCTTCTAAACCAAGTCTTCCTTGTGAATTTATAGGGTTTTTTTAGGTATGTATAAAATATTTGAAGAGTTAGAGGAGCTTCTGGTATGTGAGTCATGGAATGGTGTGGATTGGAAAAGACTTCACAAATCTTTTAGTGTCAAAAGAAGACCAAAACCAGGGATTCATACTTAATACTAAAAACCGTGTGTATTGAAAACTTTCTAAACCTTGTTGACATTGTAAAACTTTTCTTCATTATGTACAAGCTCAATAATTCTTTTGAGCCTCCTGAAAAAACTATTTTCTGTTTAATTTATACTTCCTGCACCACAGCACCTTGAAAACCATCCAGAATTCTCAATGCACAGCACTGTAACAAAATTCTTTCCTATTAACATTTTTCTCCTTTAATCATGTGCCATAAAGAGTTTTACTTTCCCCTGGCAACTTTTAAGCTGTATGGATGTAATCATTAGAGTGAGTGATGACATCAAGCTAGGGTGACATGGTGCAATTGATTTTTACTAAATAATGATATGATGAGCTGGAAGAAGGAGTTTTATTAGTCTTAACTCAGCAAGGATTGATTGGGGAGAAGAAAATGACCAATCCCTATCTCAGGTTGCTGCAGGTATAAGAAAATAAGTGACAGCTGCAGAAAAGTCTATAAATCACAGGAAAAATTATGATAAAAATAAGAGCTATGAACTGCCCTTTAAAATTTCACTTGATGGCAGAGAAGAGTGGAAGAGACCTCAGCCATTTATCTCCATTATGCCTGGGATCCTCCGAGAATAGCAAACTTGACGGATGATGCCATTACATTTTTTTTATTATTTTTAAATGGAGGGAAGATAAGGAGTGGTGTATAAGTGTTACATTCAAGTCATTAGAGGGTTGAGTCTTCAAAAGAATTCCTTGATTTAGCCAATAAAATAAAGCATCTTTTGCTTTAGCTTTCTGTAGTTAATGTATTAAACATTGGCTTTTTGGAAACAAATCTGCTTGTTTGCAGTTTCTGAACAAAAAAAAAAAAACAACAAAAAAAAACAGTACTGGGAAATCTGGTTTTCTGTTGATCAGAGAATCACAGGATGCTTTGGCTTGGAAGGGAACTTTAAAATCATCTTGTCCTATCCCCTGCCCTTGGGTAGAGACACCTTTCACTATCCCAGGTTGCTCCAAGTCTTGTCCAGCCTGGCCTTGGACCCTTCCAGGGATGGGGTTTCCATATTGCAGTCCATATTCCAGTCACTCAAACCAAAGGAGAGACAGCATTTATTGCTTTGATGCCAAAGAATGGGAGGGAGACCAAAACTATCTCATTCCTACCCAGGTACATCAGAAGATATCGAAGTGTTGGTATAAAAGGGACTTTTGGAGCCATTTCTTTGCCTGTTATCTACACTGTGGCAAACAGCAACTTTCCCAGTGGCAGCATGGTTGTATTCCATGGCAGTCTCAACCTGGGAATCCTTCCTTTGGCAGGATCTGGGAGCACATCACAGCTCCCAGTTCTCTCCAGCCACCATCCTCTCACCACAGATTTCCATTTCATATAAAGCAGAGCTCGGCTCTTGAGGGCTTTTTGTGGTTAATTGGTGCTCTGGGCTCTGCTGGCACAGTGAGGACGTTTTATATTCTCCAGAGTGGTCAGGGCTGAGCTCTGCTGAGGTGCTTTGGTCAGCCAGAGGGAAATTCCTGAATATGATCCATGCCCAACATCTGAAAGCATTTGGAGCTCCAGATGCCCTCATCTACCCTAGTTCTCCAGAGACAAGAGCTTACAATGACAGCCCAGTGCTCACACAGGATCTGTGCTGTTGGACTTTGAACTTTTTTATACTTTGGCACCACACAACCCTATCCAAACCCCACATATTTTTGTCTTTTGCCGGAGAGGTGCAAATTTTCTGCTTTTCTCTCTGTTCTAAAATCAGAGTCTCTGTTAAAGCATCTCTTTGACAAGAGGTTTTCTGGCTTTTTCCGGTAGATCAGCTGATTTGCTTTGTCTCAGGCCTCACCAGTGAGTGCTGGGCTGTTACCTTGGATGTCTTTGCTCCTGTTCCTGCTGGATGTGTTCCTGATCACCTGGCCAGGGACACAGGATTTGCCTTTTCCAGTCTCTGTCTTGCCCCACTGATATTACTAAAGTAGATCTGGATGAGAACAATTAATTTATGGAAAATATTGTCCAGCCCTGGCACAGCTGCCCAGGGCACTATTGGAGTCCTCATCCCTGGAGGGATTTAAAATCCATGTAGAGGTGGCACTTGGGGACATGTGTCAGTGGTGGCCTTGGCATTTCTGGGGGATGGTTGGACTTGATGATCTCCAAGGCCTTTTCCACTCTCAGTGATTCTCTGATTCCTCAGGATTAATAAATTTTCTTACCAACTTTAAGAAGGAACCTGTTTATCATCTCAGTCCTGAATGAAAGGGAGGTTCAGGTCCTACTGACAGAATTCCCTATTATCCTTGAGGAAAAGGTTGATCTCCTGGAGCTACCCCAAGAACTATCCCTAAGCTGGCAGGTTTCTCACAGAAAATGGCTTTGAGACATCTTACAGAAGAGCTGTAGACACAACCATTTTCCCAAGAAAATCCAGTTGCTCTGAAGATGTTCAGCTGATGTTCTGTAGGAATTGTTCCTTCTCCCAGTTAAGAGTTTAATCACAGACATACTGTGGAGTTTTTAAAGACCCAAGAAGAGGGGTTTTTTTAGTCAGTAATTTTATTTTTTTTAAGACAAGACAGTTAAGCTCCATCATCCACCCACAAGTATAGTAAATTGAATTTCCTGTCCTGTTTGCTACTTGTTGAGTTGTGAATCTCAGAACCTCAGACTTGTCAGAGGGTTTAAAAAATCAGTGATGGACCCCTGAGATGTTTGTCCATGTGATGTTCACTGAAAATAAAAACAGCAGAAGTGGCACTGGGCCATGTCTGCACACATGGAATTTATTCTGTTGTCTCATAGTCTTAGGGGCTTGGCTGTATTAGCCCTATATTGCAGGGGATTTAGATACAGAATAATTTAAACAAGTGAAAATAAGGGAAAATTTGGCTTAGATCATTGGTCACATTAAAGCTACACTTTGGGGAGATATATGCAATGTCTGTTCCTTATATGTGGTTTAACAGACCAAGCCAACATTTAGACGGGAGGAGGGGCTGTTGTTATCACACACCTGACTTCTCCTTAGCTTCACCCTTTAGTCATTGGCATGGTAAAACTCCTGGTGTTTTGATATCCTGGGCTGATCCCCCAGTGTGGGCAGCAGGAGAGGTGGGGATTCTGTCCCTCTGCCCCTCTCAGGTGAGACCCCACCTGCAGAGCTGCATCCAACCCTGGGGCCAACAGCAGAAGGACGTGGAGCTGCTGGAGAGAGTCCAGAGGAGACCATGGAGCTTCTCCAAGGGCTGGAGCCCCTCTGCTCTGGAGCCAGGCTGGGAGAGCTGGGGGTGTTCACCTGGAGAAGAGAAGGATCCAGGGAGAGCTCAAAGCCCCTTCCAGAGCCTAAAGAAGCTCCACAAGAGCTGGAGAGGGACTGGGGACAAGGGATGGAGGGACAGGACACAGGGAATGGCTTCCCACTGCCAGACAGCAGGGTTGGATGGGATATTGGGAAGGAATTCTTGGCTGTGATGGTGCTGAGGCCCTGGCACAAAGAAGCTGTGGTTGCCCCTGGATCCCTGGAAATGTTCAAGGCCAGGTTGGACAAGGTTTGGAGCAACCTGGGATAGTGGAAGGTGCTCCTGCTCATGGCAGGAGGTGGGACTGGGTGATCTGTAAGGTCATTTCCTACCCCAACTGTTTTATGATTGTGATTCTATGAAAATGCGTTTTCTGAAAGTGAAGCCTTCAAGAATGGAGTGTGGCTTTAGGTGCATTGTTCAAGAGATAAATGCTCTTTGTTTCTTGGATGTTGTCTTATTCCCCACCTGGATTTTAGATACTCTAGTTTTCAATTGCCCCTCCAAGTTAAACAACTTTGGCGAGACTGAAGAGCCTCATTTCTCTGGTGGCTCTTTTTTTTTTTTTTCCTCTCTAGAAATGTATTTTTAAGTTACAGACAATTCTCTTCTTGACTTTCTCTTCAATAAATTAATCAAACTGACTGGTTCCCTGATACTGTGTCGTGGTGGCACATGAAGATATTAAATAATCTGATTTTTTCACTCAGAGCGCTCTGCGCGTGAGCTCATAGCAAACTTACACTCCTAAATTTGTGCTGGAAACCAGCACCCTCTGTAATAATCCTTCATTTAAAGAGATTTTTGTAATCTCCTCCCTAGCTGGTCGTTAAACAGTTTGTTAAGCAATAAATAGATTTGTAGAATGTTAAATGCTTAAGCTCAAACATCAATCAGCATTAACATATCCTGGCAAAACTAAACCTTTCCTGGCCTGTCCTCCTTTTATCCCAAACTGGCTTTACCAGAGCTCCCTGTCACCCTGGAAGAACTTCCAAAGGAATGAACAAAATATTATGTGGCGGCTCTTGACTCTGTTAAGTATTGATGAAGAACATGGTTGGTTTTTTAATTGTAATGACGCATTTTAACAGCTAAAAGAGAACCCAAATCATCAGAAAACTCCATAAGATATTTTGGAATCAGATTCTTTCATGTAACTGTTGGTCATCAAATGGAGTTGTTGTCCTAATGCCTTTTTTAAAATATTTTTGTGTCGTGTTGTTCATAAATATTTAAGGCATTTTTGTTTGTTTATTGTATTTCCCTTTAAATCACTTTTTTGTTGCCTTGGGGCATCCAAGAGGGATAAATCCATGATTTAATGAGGAGTAGTGAGTTGATGGCATCTTTTCCCAGCAGTACCACAGGCTCTTCCTCAACCCTCTGCCCTTTGCCAGGGGGGTATCAGGACATCCTTTTTTTATCCCATTTCATCTCTACAACCCTGAGAGTTGATGGGAATCCTCAGAGGGGCTTCTGCAGCCTGGTGGCTATCATAACACCGATCCTGATGATTTCAAATTTGTCTTGGATTGCAGATTTTTGGGAGGACTCTGCTTAAGAAACTCCAATTTTTTCACTCCCCCAAGTTCATGCACACCAGCAGACAAAGTTAAAATTAACACATTTTATTCCATCAAAGCGTAAAGTTGTGTTCTTGAGCACAAAATTTGGAACAAGAGGTGAAAGGCAGTGATAACAAAGTTGCCAATGCAGCTGAAAAACTGCATGTCCAGATAATTCTTGATGCTAAAGCTGCTCTGAGGCTGTTGTTTGACTTTAGGGAATGATCCACAGCAAAGCTGGCAGGAGAGAATGGGAATGGGAATGGGAATGGGAATGGGAATGGGAATGGGAATGGGAAGCAGCAGTGGCTTCCCAGGATTGCAGTGCCAAGCCATATCTGAGTTGGTCACCTGAGGGAACAGTTGTCACCTCTCTGCTTTGGCCCAGTGTTTTGTAGCTTTGAAGGGAGAATCCATCCCATATTTTGTAAATTTGTATGTGAACAACTTCATACATCAAGTCTTTTGAAAGGGTTACACGTATCAGCAGAAATATCACAAAATCCTGGTGCCAAAATTTCCCATCCAGCCTGGTCTTGAGCACCTCCAGTGATGGGGAGTCCACAAGCTCTCTGGGCAGCCTGTCCCAAAAATAATTATTTTTCTCCAAAAGTGTTTTGTACCTTCCTCCCAATTACTTTTATTCCCAGAGCACAAGAAAGATTAAAAATATTTGATAAAATCAACATTTTTTTGGTAACCATTTGCATGGTTCAAAATAATTTTTTAAAGTCTGCCTTGATTACAGTGACTGCAGATTAATTATTTAAGATTTGACATCTGTATGTGACTATTCTGTGATGGAACAAAACCGAAAAATGCTCATATTTAATTTTCATGACGTTCAGAAGGAGATATCAGACCTGGATCCCTTCAGGATTCTTTAACCAAAGACTTGGACTTTCTAAAACTACCTGCTGAGTGTGCATGGAAGAAACTGTGCAAATCCAGCTGGATGTAACCTCTTGAATTTAGTGGGAGGTGTCCCAGACCCAGGGGGTTGGAACAAGATGAGCATTAAGGTCTCTCCCAACTCAACCCAACCCAACCCAACCCAACCCAACCCAACCCAACCCAACCCATCCTGGGATTCTGTGAAATGGGTGGTGGGTGTTTTTGCACCGCTTAATTAGTGGTTTGGCTTGGGTCTCTTCTGCCTTCACTCAGAGCCAGGATTAAAAAATACGCAAAGGAAACAGATTTTCTTGTGTTTGGGCTTGGTTGTGTATTAAATCTTATCAAAAGTACAGAAAGTTCAGCAGCACTTTTAGCCACCAGCAAGAAGTGAGTAAAATGGAGACAGATCCAGCCTAGCTACAAAGCCTCTTAAAGCTAAACAGTCCAACAGAGAAATAACACATATATTATTCATACTTTTAACCCAATAACTAAATTCCCACGACCCTCAGTGTGGCACTAACTACAACCTGAAACCATGAAGAAGAAGGAAGATGAACACTGAAAGGGACACCACCCAAAATCCTCCATCTTGTCCCATACCTATTACTATATTATAAAAACCTCAGATTTAAAACTGATTGCTATGTGAAATCACACACTTCTATTTAACTACACACCAGTGATCCCAACTCCGTCACTCAAATTTGGAAGCCTTCTCCAAGGCCTCAGGTCAAAAGCATTGTTCTCCAGGGGGTCAGTGCCAGAAAGCACAGAAATCTCAAAAACCCTAGGTTTGTGGGATTGAACAGGGATATTCTGAACTTCTCCCAGCACGCAGGGACGGAGGGAAGCTGATCCCCCTGTGCTCTGTGTCCCCAGGGATGCGCCAGGGGAACGATGTCGGCACTCAGTATCGCTCGGCCATCTACACCTTCTCCCAGGAGCAGATGGAAGCTGCCCTGAGATCCAAGGAAGAATATCAGAAGGTAACACTGGGCAGGGGGGTGGAATTGCTTCACCTGTGAGCACAAGGTCAAAGATGTCACGAATTAACACAGAATCACTCCTTGTTCTGTGCACTATCCGTGCTGCTGTTGCAGATCCTCAGCCCAATGCCCAACTTGCATCATACTTGCTGTAAATTCCAACTTTTAGGATTTTTTTTTTTCGTGTGAGTCATTTTATAACCATGCAGAAGGAAAAATAGATCCTTATGCAGAGGTGTTTCGAGATTTATTTAATGTGGGTTCACCAGTACAGAAATCTGTGATCTTAAAGCTATTCAAGCTTCTCTGGACCCCAAACCCTGAAGGGTGTACCCAAAATACCAGATCCAAGAATTCCTGAATATTCCTGATTAACGGTTGTGCTGGATAACTCAGGATCACCCACCTGATGAGTATGAGATGCTTCTGTGAAGCCTTTCCATAAATGTCTTGGATGAGATGTGACAGCCTGTGGCTTACTGAGAGTATTTGTTGTGACACAAAGATTTGTGTGACAGAACATCAAACAATTCCCTTTCTTACACAGAATTTTCCCCTGTTTTCTGGGGAAGATGGGTTCTGTCTCTACCCTGCCATGTTGTTATTTAAATAAAGGCAGAGAGATTAGTATCCTGCAGTGTTGTTGTTTTACTGCGGTGCCCAGTTCTCTTGTCAATGCAAAATCCAGATTCTGCAGCAGAAAAATATTGAAATATTATTATTTATGTGAAAAAATCCACTCACCTGGGACATCAGGGCAGTAAACTTAAGTAGTGCTAAAATAAAATAAATAATATTTAATTATACAATCTCCTCACTGGTGTTATGTTAAAGAACCAGGAGTTTTGGTGTATATTTGATGTTAGGAGTCAAAAAACCTCTTTTTACATCAGCTAGAAGGTCCCAAAAAGCAGCAGGTTGTTTTTTGACAATGTGGGTATGACTGGGAGAGCCCCCAGGGCTGGTTCCTACTTGCAATTGGAATTATTTTGAATGCAAAGAGGTGCTCAGAACTGCAGGTAAGTGATTTTCAGATCTGATAAATGTGTGTGTAAATGAAATGCTCAATGACTTACATTTTTTTCTGATGAGGAGAAGTCAGTCTTCCAGGTGTTTTATCTGGTGGTTTTGGAAGATATTTGTCATTCAAAACTTCTTTTTGCTCATTATTTACCTTAGATCCATTGCTTTTCTAAATTCCTTTTATTCCTTTCTTTTAGTATCTGCTGACCAGCATCACCCTGCAAATCTTACAGCTTTAATTTGCTTTCCCAACTCTATTATCCTCTGCTGTTATTTGTCATTAAATAAATACTGACATGAGAGCAAAATTGCCATGTGTGAGATTGCAATATGATATTACAGAAATTTCCATCATCAAATAGATTTCCTTAATGGCACCATTTAAAATTTACCTACTTTGAAAAGTGTGTGTAATTAGTACATTTATATAATTAGGCACAACTGTAAGTGAGCACATGTAGAGTTTGTTTTTGCACTGAAGTGGGGAAGGAAGGGACGGTGTTGCCAGCTAAGGAAACCCAGCAAATAGGCAGTGAAATTCCTTAGGGATGTGTGTTTCCCATGTATTATTAACAACAATATCTCCAATATTATCTACTGGGGTATTGCAGGAGCAGTGGAATGGTCGTGTGGGAAACATACTGAGCAAACAATTTGTTCAGGAATCCCTTTTCATATTAAATGCTGTGCATTCCATTATTTTAATGTAAATGTGATACAGCCACTTTCCTTATTATTGCAGCAATTTAAAATAAATATCAAGCTTTTCTGGCAGTGACACATGCCAGATAATCATGGATAAAAATGTGGGAATGGCACAATTTTTCTGTGATAAGCAGTGGTGCCAGCAGCAAGGGAGGAAGGACTAACAAATATTACAATAACAGCAGTGTGCATGGGTGACTCCAGCACTTCATGGCACTGCAAAAGAATAAAATAAAATCAAAATGTCATTTATTTTTTTGTTCGCTGAATAATTGTGCATGTACACTTAAATGTGATTTGAGCTGAGAACCTGAAAGAGCCCTCCTAAAAATGACCTTCAACCAGAAAATGATGGGTTTGCTAGATGAGATTTGGGTTTTTTCCCACCTGGCTCCTGGTGTCCAGGGAAGGGAACAGAGCTGGGAAGGGGCTGGAGCACCAGGAGAGGCTGAGGGAGCTGGGAAAGGGGCTCAGCCTGGAGAAAAGGAGGCTCAGGGGGGACCTTGTGGCTCTGCACAACTCCCTGACAGGAGGGGACAGCCAGGGGGGTCAGGGCTCTGCTCCCAGGGAACAGGGACAGGAGGAGAGGGAACGGCCTCAAGCTGTGCCAAATTGTGGTCTAGATTGAATATTAGGGAAAAATTCTTCACAGAAGGGGTGAGCAAGCATTGGAATGGGTTTCCCAGGTCAGCGATAGATTCGCCATTCCTAGAGGGATTTAAAAGCTGTGTGGATGTGGCAGCTGGGGATGTGGATCAGTGGTGGCCTTGGCAGTGCTGGGGGATGCTTGGATTCTATGATCTTGGAGTGTTTTTCCAACCTCATGATTGATGCTGGGATTCAATTTTAAGCGACAATAATCAGATTAATGACCAAGCTGTGAGTGAGACCCTCCATGTGCCCCGAGCCCAGGTATCCTGCAAAGTCACATCTATTTTAAATTGTGGAACATGTTGCTGATTCCTGCAGCTGCTTTGAGAGCTGAGGAGTTGCAGCAGAATTCACATCAAGCTGTGGGGCTGGAGCTGCTGAGGGAGCCGAGTGCAGGAGTCAGAGTCAGCTACTGGTGACAGGGTCTGTAATACAATAGTGCTGCTGCTAAACGGTGACACAATGGAAGTGTAATCAGAAAAAAACCTCATCAAATGAGGGCCAGGCCTTGGTGAAATCACTGTGAATGAGCAGTTTTGCCTAAAGCTGAGGTTTTTTAATACAGGTGAGCCTGAGGTTACTCAATTTTCAAGACAGTTACTCGGCTGGGTTTGGTTTTCAAATGAATTATCAAGGCAGTAGTAATACAGAGAGTGAAATCTGGGTGGGAAGAAGCTTGTATTATTTATTTTTTTTTCAGAATTGGACTTTGCTTTGTTTTGTCAAGCACTAGCACAGGGTTTTAAGGCTCCAAGGATACACTGAGTGCCCCCCCTTCCTGGATCACAGAGTGATTTAGGTTGGAAGGGACCTTAAAGATCATCCAGTTCCAACTCCCACCATGGGCAGGGACATCTTCCACCATCCCAGGTTGGTCCAAACCTCGTCCAGCCTGGCCTTGGACACTTCCAGGGATCCAGGGGCAGCCACAGCTTCTCTGGGCAACCTGTGTCAGGGCCTCACCACTCTCCCAGGGAACAATTCCTAATTCCCAGTATCCCATCCATCCCTGCCCTCTGGCAGTGGGAAGCCATTCCCTGTGTCCTGTCCCATCCTTCTTTGTCCCCAGTCCCTCTCCAGCTCTTGTGGAGCTTCTTTAGGCTCTGGAAGGGGCTTTGAGCTCTCCCTGGATCCTTCTCTTCTCCAGGTGAACACCCCCAGTTCTCCCAGCCTGGCTCCAGAGCAGAGATTTTGGATGGATGCATTCCATGGAATAAGGAAGGCAATGAATTAGCATCGGGCAGTAGAAAATGTAAAAATCTCTGGAGCACAGCACTTTAGCAGACACTGGGAAGCTTTCACTGTCTTTCTGTGATGTGGGAACAAACCAGCAACACTCTCAGGTGCAAAAACTAAGAGCTGAAAATTTGGTATTAAGGAAAAGAGATTGAAAAGCTAGAGTTTCCAAAAGCTTTCCAAAAGCAACGAGCTTTGGAGCAGCAACCTATAAAGAGGTGAATTGTTCAGGATTGTATTCATCAAAGCTGGAGAAAGGGCTGTTTACAGACCTCTGGGATCCACAGTTCTGAGTGGTTAATTCCATGAAGAAATGCCTGGCGGTGGGAATTCACAACCTTCATCTGTGTTTTTATCCGACGTGCTGTGTGAATTCAGAACAAGCCTTGCCTGGGAGATGGTTTTTCATGTGATTTTTGGCTGGGAGAAGTTAAATAGCTCTTTTAAAATGAGATTGTTTTTATTAAAGCAATACAATAGTCAATAAAAAAATAACACCTGCTTACTCCTCTTCAAATTATGTCTAATTCAGGGCTTTATGTGTCAAATTATCTCTTCTTCACTCTGCTGTGAATGGCAACGACTTGATTCCTGATTGATGGTGGTGGCTCTTGTGGAGACAAGCAAAGCTGATCTGATAAGCTGAGCCATTCTTTGGTTTGTAATCACTTTTCTGTGCTGCAGAGATACCCTTTGTATGTTCATCCCTCTCAGAGAAGGCTGCATTGGGCTACGGATGAGGAGGTTTTCTGTGAGCAGTTGTGAACTCTTTTCATGTTACTGTAACTGCAGAAAATTTGACTTTGCCACTCTGATAAAATTTGGGCACCTCACAGCAGGAATATCTCTCAAAACTAATCCTAATCCATTTTTTTGATGACAGTGGCAGCAAGATAAAAGCATTAATGGCATGAACTTAGGATGAACTTGTGGATGTGTCTCCCTGGACTTCAGCAAAGCCTTTGACAGTGTCTCCCATGGGGCTTATTCCTGGAAAATCCAGCAGCCCATGGCCTGGGCAGGTTCCCTCTGGGCTGGGTTAAGAACTGGTGATGGCTGGGCACAGGGAGTGCTGGGGAAGGATGCCTCACCTGGTGACAACAGCCCCCTGCAGCTCCAGGCTGGGGCAGAGGGGCTGGAAAAGGCCCTGGGGGTGCTGGTGACACGAGCCAGGTGTGTCCAGGTGGGCCAGAGGCCAAAGGCACCTGGGCTGTGCCAGCTTTGGGGTGGTAGCAGGACCAGAACAGTGCCTGTCCCCTGTGCTGGCTCTGCTGGGGAACCTCCAGCCCTGGGGACAGCTCTGGGACAAGAAGGACATGGAGCAGCTGGAGAAGGTCCAGGGAAGGGAATGGAGCTGGGGAAGGGGCTGGAGCACCAGGAGAGGCTGAGGGAGCTGGGAAAGGGGCTCAGCCTGGAGAAAAGGAGGCTCAGGGGGGACCTTGTGGCTCTGCACAACTCCCTGACAGGAGGGGACAGCCAGGGGGGTCAGGGCTCTGCTCCCAGGGAACAGGGACAGGAGGAGAGGAAACGGCCTCAGTCTGTGCCAGGAGAGGTTTAGTATGGACTTCAGGAAGAATTTCTTCATGAAAAAGGTGATTAGATGTTGGAAGGAGTTCCCAGGGAGGTGATGGTTTCCTTAAAGCCCATTTCATTCCACTCCCTGCCATGGGCAGGGACACCTTCCACTATCCAGGCTGATCCAAGACCTGTCCAGCCTGGCCTTGGACACTTTTGGGGATGGGCATTCCCTGAGGCAGAGAAGTACCACCATCTCGTGCCAAGTGCATCCTGCTACTATTCCTGTTCCCCAGGAATGCAGCACATGTTGCTTATTTTTATTAATGCTGAGAAAGGCGAGATTTTTTTTTGTTTTTAATAGCTTTCAGTTCTGCATTTATTGTCCTCACTTGATAAAGGCCAGGCATTTCACTTGGCCCTTTGACTGTTGCAAATACAGCTGATCCTGTGTTTGGATGTAGAACAAGGAACAGCAGGATGAAACCAGACTTTGTGTTTTGCAATCATTTTTTCATCTGGGAGGTCGTGGGGGTCACCGAAGGAGCCGTTTGCTTTATTGCACTGGGAATGCAAAGTTTATATTGGACATTTAAGCTAATGCTAGAAATTGCCCTGTAATAAACTAATGTAAATATCAAATGGATTTGACTCCAAGAGTGGGTTGTAAATAAAACATTTCCTGCTTTGTGTGGCTTGCCCTGTTCAGCCTGCCATTAATGTAAAAACACGCTGGATTTGTGTAGACATCCATTTTAATGTTCTTAGGCACATGAATTCTCAATCTCCAGGGCAGATCCCCATGTTGCTTCAGAAAATGAAGATTTAAAGGGCTGAGCTGTTGTTTGAGGGGTCCTATCCTGTGTGACCTGGCCTCCAGTGGGGCACAGCTCTCCTGTGGCTCCTGGGTCATCCCAGTGCCAAGGAAAAGTAGTGGAATGTGCAGTGATGCCAACACAGAGGTTAAATCCCTTCCCATCAGTCTGGAAGTGTTCTCTCCCATGGTTCAGTGGTATCTGGGATCCTTCTGAAGAGCTTCTAGTCCAGGCTTTTGAATTTCTTGATTTGATTATGCATCTGTTACAGCATTCTGAAAGTGTCACTAGTGTCACATTAAATGTCAGGTGCATAAATGTGGTAATGGCCTTAATAATGGTGGTTTAGGTGAACACAGGATTTATAGGATGAAACAGGATGGAATTCCTTCTCTTCAGGAAGCGCTCAAAGAGTTCAGTTTAACTGAGAGATTAGTTCTGGGTGGGACAGGATAAAACAGAAAAAGATCAAGTTAAAAGGTACATGATAGTCATTAGCTGGTGCTGTTCTTGTTCTCTTTGGGTTAAACACAGCCCTTAAAACTGACCTAAGGAAAAATGTCCAGGAAAGAGACCTGAGGAATCATCTCCAGGTGTGTTCAGTCTCATAGTGTGTGGAAATGTTGTGTCTTAATTCTGCTCTGCCCTTTGGATCCATCCATATCCAGGTGAAGGACAAGATTTGAAATGGGAATCTCTTCATGGACTGAGAGAGGGAGAGAGATTGGCCTGGTTTGTGGTTTCCATACAAATTTAAAAATTCAGGAAAAAGCCTTTTTTAAAGTGACGTGTGCATTTCCTAGGAGCATGAGATCATTACTTCTGCTCTCCAAACAGTTTGTTTATCCCTAGTGCTGAGCTGTGGGATCCAAGAACGCTCCTCAAACCTCCTTTTCTCAGGCACACAAGTGTGCCTGAGCCAGGATTCAAATGAATACTCATGGAACACTTTCCCACTGTTTACCCAGCTCTGAAATACAAAGCAAAAAATGAGTCTGAGCATGATGACACTTCAGGAAGTTCTGAGTTCCACAAAGCTCTCATGTGGAAATGACAGATACTCAACATTTATAAAATATCCTGCTCCGGACTCTGAATATGGACATAGGAGGGTCCACTTAAACACTCAGATCCCCCTGATTTGATAACCAGATGGTTGATAACCAGCTATGTTGACAGTTCATCCCTGCTGCAGTTGTTTTCCAGCTGATGCTGCTATTTGCTTAAATAACTCTCAAGATTCCCTCACAGGACCCAGTACAGATCATCTGTAAGTTCCCAATCCAGAGCAACACCATTTGAATCCATGGAATTACTTTGGATTTAATGCAATTGAGATAAAAATCTGGCCCAGAAGTTTGGTTCCTCTCAGTGTTTTTGTTGTCCAAAGAACTGTCATAGGGCTGTGTGTATTATTTTCTGTGTGAAGTGTGCCCCTACATCAGAGAGCTCTGAGCTTTGGGGAAAACAAGTCAGTACTTCCTGGAAGGAAAAATCAGAGGATGCTTTAGCCAGCAACATTGTCATGTCTGGTTTGATTTGTGGTCTTTTTTCATCGAGTTTTTTTCTCCTTTATTGACTTACACAGGTCTCTGGTCTTTCCTTTTGTTTTATCATGGAATCACAGAATCTCAGAATGGTTTGGGTTGGAAGGGACATTAAAGCTCATCCCATTCCATCCCCTGCCATGGTCAGGGACACCTTCCACTATCCCAGGTTGCTCCAAGTTCTGTTCAGCCTGGCCTTGGACACTTCCAGGGATCCAGGGGCAGCCACAGCTTCTCTGGGCACCCTGTGCCAGGGCCTCACCACCCTCACAGGGAAGAATCTGTCATTTGATGTTGTCCCTCATCCTTTCATTCCTATTTCCCCAATTTGCCCAGTCATCAGATTTTCCACTTTTTTTCCTCAGGCCTGTGTTTCTGAAAAACTTTCCTTTTTTTTTTTTTATCCTTGCAGACAAAAACTTGTATTTTTTCTAGCTGACATTTATTAGGTGTCATTTACTCACTGGGTCTGAAAGTGAATCCCAAGTACTCAACATGAAGTGGACAAAATATATTCCCTCTTCCTGCTGCCTGGAGAATCCTGAGATGCCTTCTAGTTCAGGGCCATGGAATTATGTGCAGGAAGAGTCATCAAAGACTGAGAAATCACTTTCAGTGAATCCCTGCTTCAAACCCCAGTATTAAATCCAGTATTTAATCCTGACCTTTCCTCAAGCAAGCAGCCTCCTGTGGATTTTTGGAGTTAATGTGTTTCCATTGTGGCTGCTCCTTTCTCATGTGCTTTGGTTATTTTTAGTTGGCTCAGTTAACCCAGGTCTTTTTCAAGTTTTAAAGGAGTTGTGTTTAAGGTGTCCACAGAAGAAAAAACTCTTTTACACATCAAGACCCTTTGTGAGGTGGTGGGGAAGGGCAGGAGGAAGAGCTGTATCCAGACAATGGATGAAGTGGAATTTTGGATTTTTTCAGGGAAGCCATGGAGGCGATTTGAGATTAAACTCCATTCCAATGATCTCAGTGGTCCAGGGCAGTAACTCTGACCTTCACATGATCTCCCAGTTGTGCCAGCACTAATTTTAAAATTATTTCTAAGCCTTGATCACAACAATCCTGGTCAAAGTCCATCTTAATCCAGTTATCATTGCCATTATCAATACCATTTTTGCACTTCTTTTTTTAATTAAAACAATTTTATGATACTTGATCAAGCACAAAGTATTCACTGCATTGGATCTGCAAATTTCCCTGTGTCAGCTGAACTTGTAATAGCATCAAAGACAGATGTTGAGTTTATATTTGACCTATTTTCTACAAAAACATTGATTGGCACTAATTATATTCCCTATCATTTGAATGTCATTTCTTTTGGGGGGGTGGGTGGGTGGGTGTTTTTGTTTTTTTGTTTTGTTTTGTTTTGTTTTACCACATACATATTGGCCCAGTGTTATTTGTGTTGTTTTATTTTTGCTTTTGAAGTGCTCAAGGAACTGGTGCTCATTCCCTCTTCTAAAATTTTCAATATTCATCATCTACTGATTATGTGAAACCCACATTTTTCTTAAAAAGCTAAAATAAAATAGACAAATTTGGCCTTATTGCTTCATGCTGAAACACACCCAAACTTAAAGATATTTGCACTCCATACAGATATTTTCTAGATATTTCTAGGTAATCTAGATTTTTTAATATGGAAAACACAGTAAATAAATTATATATATATATATAAAATATTTATTAAATATAGTTGTATTTAACACAAATGGCTGAGTGCCTGTCTAGAAATATAGAAAATTCAGACTCCTTCAGCAATGACAACTTGCAGCCCAAACCATGAAGTTTTGTGGAGATTAAAACACCCAGAGAAAAATTCTTTGGGGAAGAAAAAAAAAAGAAGAGGAGTTGAAAAATTGCAGTGAGGGGTTGTAGCATCCCTCCTCCTTCTCCACACACAAACACACAAACATGCACTTTTAACATCATCATCATTTTATTTTCTGTAATATTTTTTATTTTTATCTCAATCAGCTAATTATATCCTGGGTGGTGATTTTTCATCCAGCTCTTCTTGACATTATATGTATGTGGCTGCTATTTTATGTGCCAACAATCCTAGGAAATATATTTCCCCATTATCCTGTGATATATTACAGTAGCAAAAGCCTTCAGTGCGAAATTAGGGGTTTTCCAGGGCTGGAGAAATCCTGATTTCTTTCATTGCCCTCTAGTGGGCTTGAGCTCTTCTGCAAGGGCAGGGAATGAGGAGCTTTCCCCTTCTCTTAGTCCCACACAAACCATCAGGTTTTCTATAATTTCAGTTGTTTGTCCATGTTTGTGTGATTCCTAGAGCATCATTTCATGGATCAGATACAGCAGAATTGTCCTGCTGGGGTTTATAAATTATGACAAAAAGAGGTTTCTGTGTTTTGCTGTGGGAAGCAATAGATGGGCATTACCCAAATGAACGTTCCCCAAGTGAGTTTTTGGAAGGACACTCGTAGGTGTTGGGCTGTCATTGGAGTATTTACACTCTGAAGAAATGGATATGAGGTTTTTCTAATTTTCTGCTGTTGTAGCTGTGTTGAATTGTGAATTCATCCCACAGTCCAGCTGAAGGAGGGCTTGGCAAATGCTCTATCCCATTTATTTGTGATTTATCATAGACTCCTAGAACGGTCTGGGTTGGAAGGGACCTTAAGGATCATGGGCACAGACACCTTCCACTAGCCCAGGATACTCCAAGCCCTGTCCAACCTGGCCTTGGACACTTCCAGTGATCCAGGAGCAGCCACAGCTTCTCTGGGCACCCTGTGCCAGGGACTCTCCACCCTTCCAGGGTACAATTCCTCCCCAAATCCCATCCATCCCTTCCCTCTGGCAGTGGGAAGCCATTCCCTGTGTCTTGTCCCTCCATCTCTTGCAGCAAAGAGAGTAATTTTAAGGAGGGTAAGATCAGAGGAAATCAAACACGACTCCAGACTGGATGTTATTTTTATTTTTAATTGGCAAACAATTTACAAATATATAGTATATCATAACATATTATGGCTTGCTGGTCTTATAAAGTGAGTGACTTTTTGATGTAAAATCCCTGTTTAATATATCTTGGCTTCATACAAAGTTGTATTTCTGCACTGTCCTGGAAAGAGAGGAAGGGGAAAAGCTCTAAAAGGCATTTTGGAAGTGACAGCATAATTCTGTCTCAGATACTTGGGTTAGGTCAGGCATTAATTCGCATCATGAGAAAATCAGTGTTCATTAGAGGGCAGAGCATGAGGGAGTCAAGCACCTGTGCAAAAGGCTTTTAGGGTTGTTTAGGATCATGGAATCATGGGATTGTTGAGGTTGGAACCCTCAGAGATCATCAAGTCCAACCATCCCAGCACTGCCAAGGCCACCACTGCCCCATGTCCCCAAGTGCCACATCCACAGGGCTTTTACATCCCTCCAGGAATGGGGAATCCACCACTGCCCTGGGCAGCTGTGCCAGGTCTGGACAACCTTTTGGAAAAGAAATTATTTCTAATATCCAATCTAAACCCCCCTGGTGCGACTTGAGGCCATTTCATCTTGTCCTGTGTGGTGGACTCACCATCCACCAACGATGGCTCTGATGTGATGGGTGTCACATTTGCTGCCTTCCAGTGGATTGGAATCTCCCTGGTTTGCCAGGATGTTGAGAACTGATGGGATGTGGCTCAGGGAGTGCTTCTGGCAGCTCCCTCAGCATCTTTGGGTGGATCACATCCCTCCCCATGGGCTTGTCTTAGCGGTGTAGCAGATTGATGATGGCCTTGGATTACAGGATTCATTCTTCTCCCTGTTTCTCTCTGGAGGACAACTGGTCTGACTGTTAAAGACTGAGGCAAAGAAGGCATCAAGTAGCCCCAGCTGCTCTTGATCCTTTGCTGTTCCATTCCCCCTGCATCCAGCAAAGGATGGAGATTTGTGTGTCCGTGTTTGCAGATGTGCATTGAGAGCGGCAGGAAAAAAAAAAAATCCTGCAGCTTTGCACTTTACTTCAGGAATGACTCACTCCCTCTGGTGGGAACATTTCATTCTCAATGTGTGATGCTGCTTTCCCTCCTCCTCCTCCTCCTGCATCCACCCCCCTCCCCACATTCCCATTCCTGCTGCTCCGGGTGTGACATCTGCTCCATGTGCTGCAGAGCAGCACTTTGGTTTCTATGGTAGCTGCTGTAGCCACTGGACCCATGGACTGGGAAGGAGAGGAGGAAAAGAAATGCTCAAAGTGCCCGAATTCAGGTGCAGGATGTCCATTCTCCCTTCATCAGAGGGTTGGGATGTTTTGGGAGAGGTTGTCCCAAGGATAGGCAGCTGCCTGGACATTCCAGGGTCATTTCTTTCCTTCTCCTGGGAAAAGTGCCTGCAGGCTGGCAGTGAAGTGGAGAGTGTGAAGAGCAGCAGATTTTTGGTTTGGTTGAACTTCACGTTTCCTTTTGTCTTGTTTAAGTCTCCAGTTTGCAGTGAACTCTCCTCGGCTTCTGCCTTTAAGATGGTGAAAATGCAGATGGCAGACCTAAGATATTGTAATTAAGTGTCTATTTATAACAGAGTTTGTCATTAGAATTACCATGTCATTTCTTAAACTAGGGAGGATAATGCGAGTTCACAATCTACACCTGTAGCTGTGGGTTTTTTTTTTTTAATTATTTTAAACGCAGCTCTTCTTTGATTTGTTCTGGCTCTGAATTCATTAAGAAGCCTGAATTAGCATCTTGCCACATTGTCTGGGGCTTCTTCACTCCTCCATCCCCTGAGATACAAGCACCAGGATTCTGAACTGCAGCTAAAAGGGAGTTGACTAAAATACAGAGCCCACTTCTACATTTTTAAACATCCTGCGTAGAATGGAATCAGAATAAAGATTTTAGCAACAATTCCTTCTTGACAAGTATTGTCCAGCCCTGGCACAGCTGCCCAGGGTGGTGTTGGGAGTCCCCATCCTTGGAGGGATTTAAAAGCCCTGTGGATGTGGCACTTGGGGACATGGCTCAGTGGTGGCCCTGGCAGTTCTGTGAATGCTTGGACTCAGCGATCTCCAAGGGCTTTTCCAACCTTAATGTTTCTGTAATTCCGTAATGACGTTATGACACACCATTGCAAAGGTAAATCTATTTCAGAGCATTTTTTTTCATGGGAGACAAAGCCAGCGGAAGCTGGGGCCCACAAATTAAAATGAACTTTGTAAATCATGAAATCATGGAATGGTTTGGGTTGGAAAGGACCCTAAGGATCACTTAGTTCCAACACCTGGAAGAGGACAGGTTGTCAGGGACAAAGGTGGTGCCTCCTCTGCCTGTGTGTGGTGTGTTGGCACACGGATGATCCTGGGCTCTGGCACATCTCCAGAGAGACAGGTCCTGCCTGGGAGAGGGGAATTTAGTGCTGGATGTGCTTTAGAGAACTCTGAAGAGCTCTCTTCGTGGCAGATGATCAAGTCCTTTCCAGGTCCATGCTTCTTTTATTTCTTTTCATTGAAAAGTGTTTTTAAATTCGATTTCCTGTAATCCTTGGAATTTCAGGATTCTAAGGCCAAATGTTTCGTCTTATGTGAAGAATATTTTACATCTTCAGCATTGCTGCTGTACTTTGTATTATTCTATTATTCCAGCTGTGTTTGCACCTTGCATCTCTTTTTTTCATTCCATTTTTGTCACTTATTCCCATTTAATCCCATGTAATCTTTCCTGGAGTCTTTATCAGCAAGCCAGACTCAGATCCCCTCCGTCCTAAGTAGTTGTCAATGACATGATAAATCCTCTAAAATCAGTTGGAGTCAGGTGTCTGTGGAGCTCTGGTTCTAAACCAGCCCTAATTGGACTTTTTTATGGAAAACTATGGCAAACTGGATTTTTTATGGAAGACTACAGCACAAGAAGAGCCTTTACCACCATCCCTATTATTTATGGTTGTTTCCTGACTTTTAGGTGCTGCTTGTTCCCCTGTTTCACCCTCAGTCTTGGTCATGTTCCCATGTGTTTTATGGAAATCCAGTTGCATAGAAATCCCAGCCACCCTTAAGGAAATTCCATTTATATTTGTCATTAACACTCCTTGTAAACACCTTTTTTTTCCTTTTTTTCCCCCTTTTTTTTTGCCTGGGAGCAGAAAGGCTTCACAGCCTCTAAACTGGCTCAGCTCTGACTTGACCCCCTCGAGGTGTCACATTGGGTAAATCATACTCAGAATCACAGAATCATTTAGGTCAGAAAAAAACCTCCAAGGTCATCAATTCCAAACTTTAAATCCTACCCTCACCTTCTAAACACAGCCAAAAAATAAAGTTAGATCTCCTTAAAAGATGATACAATCATCTGGGTCCTCCCCCTCACGGAATCATTGAGGGTGGAAAAGACCTCCAAGGCCATTGAGTCCCACCCAAACTGGTCCCCAGTTTGTCACCCAGCCCAGAGATCTGAGTGCCACGTGCAGGCCTTCCTGGGACACCTCCGGGATGGCTCCCTGGGCAGCCCCTCCCAATGTTTAACAGCCCCTTTCCATGATGAAATTCCTCCTGATATCCAACCTGAACCCCTCGTGGAGGGCACTGGAGATTCCACCTGGTTTCCATTATCCCATAATGGTGCATAATTGCCATAACCTCAACCTTTTTTTATTTTTCTGGAACTAAGATCATCCCACGTTTTCCATTATTTGACACTTTTGCACCTGTTGTTTGTTTCTTGTTCTTGAGCTTAGTTTATGACTTATGCGTCTACATGTGGGCTGATGTTAGAAGATAATATTAAAAAAGGGATTAAGACATAGCAATGATCTATTAAATAGTGTAATTCATCATTGTGCAGAGGCCATCATTAATTTAATTTGTTTAATTAAAATAGCCCATTAAAATGGATTTGGTTACTGGCATCAAACCACTGCTGGCTTCCTTTTTGTTACTGGGACATTTTACTATACGAAGTCTCACCAGATTCAACATTTTTCTAATTGAGTCAGTGGTTCAATTTGAAATTAGTGTTGCTGGGAATGAGAAACAAATCAAATAGAGAACCTCATTAGCATTTAGGACTTAAAACAAGGGGTTTCCTTATTTCCCTTTTAGTGGCTGCGAGCAGGAGGTCAGGTTGTTCTGTGAACATTAAAAAATGTCATCCCCCGACCTGCTGTTTGCCTGACAGTGCCTCGTGTTTATCCTGACAGGAAGAAGCAAACAAAACAAAATGAAAAGGTAATGAGGTAGAGCACAGAGGGGAGGGGAAATCTTCCCCTCAGAAAGCTCTCAATGTTTATTAATGCTGCTGGGTCAATGGAAAAATGCAGCCTAAAAAAAAAAAAAAAAAAAAGCCATGGAGTGTTTTTCCATTTCAACTTGTCCTTTCGGAATTCGCCCATGCTAGAAAAGACAAAGATGAAATAATTCCATCTCTGAGCATAAAAGTGCAAAGTATATCGTGCTCAGCAGGTTTAGTTTCTACTATAGTTTTGTAACCATGCACAGAGTGGAAGAAGTCCAGTGTTACCCTTTTAGTGAACTCTTAATTGTTAATAATTATCTTAGAATCATGGAATGGTTTAGATTGGAAGGGACCTTAAAAATCATCCCGTTCCACCCTTTGCCATGGGCAGGGACACCTTCCACCATCCCAGGTTGCTCCAAGCCCTGTCCAACCTGGTCTTGGACACTTCCAGGGATCCAGGGGCAGCCACAGCTTCTCTGGGCACCCTGTGCCAGGGCCTCACCACCCTCACAGGGAGCAATTCCTTCCCAATATCCCATCCATCCCTTCCCTCTGGCAGTGGGAAGCCATTCCCTGTGTCCTGTCCCATCCTTCCTTGTCCCCAGTCCCTCTCCAGCTCTCCTGGAGCCCCTTTAGGCTCTGGCAGGAGCTCTGAGCTCTCCCTGGATCCTTCTCTTCTCCAGGTGGACACCCCCAGCTCTCCCAGCCTGGCTCCAGAGCAGAGGGGCTCCAGCCCTTGGAGCATCTCCATGGCCTCCTTTGGACTCTCTCCATCTGCTCCATCATGGCTCTCACCTTCCTGCTGGCTTTTTCTTCTTTCTCCGTGGCTATTCACATTCTTTTTTCTCCTGCCATCTTCCCTCTTTGGGTTGGGTTAGTGGGTGAAGTAGAACTCCCAAACCTTTCTCCTCTACAAAAGCCCTGTATGTGCCTGTGCTCCAACCTGGCTGATCCACTCTGGATGAGCTATTCCAGTTTCAAAAACTTGAACTCAAATGTCTGATGGCTTGGGAATTCTGTAGGAGATGGTAGAGGAAATATTTGGTTGCCTGATGTAGCACCTGGTGCGATATGTGACTCTTCAGGGTATCTGTGCCATTTGTGTGGGGCTGTGGAGGGTGAAAGGAGAAGCAGGGTGGATCTGGAGAAATCCTGTGATCTGGGCCAGTGGATGGACATCAAAGTAAATCTGAATTTGGGCAACTGAATCCAACCTCCAGTTTACCAGCTGATCTCTCTGCTGAAGAGTCATCCTGAACTGGGTCATGGAATGAGCTACAGTTATTGGACCCCAGTTTGGGCTGTTTTTTTTCTCGGTTACGGGTCCAGGTGGAAGCCAGGCTGACTGTGGTGTGCTAAGCCTGGCCTGGCCTGGGCCCAGGTGCTTCCCTGCCCTGAGCACAGTCCTCAGCTGTTGGAGTGGTCTCTGACATGGTTGAGACATTCCTTGTCTCACTTAGGAGCTTCAAAGCCCAGGAGAGGTCTGAGGGTACAAGGGGGTAGCTCCCAAAAGGCATTTCCAGCAGGACCGGATCCTTGGGATCAGCAGGGTCTGGCTGCTTGGACATGAACCCAGCTGCTCTTCTGGACTAGAGTGACTGGTGGATGACTCAGCACACTCGATTTTCGAGGATGAATGAAGTCAATCCATGGAATTACTTCCGGGAATGAGAAGGATTTACACTGGTTCCTTGAATTGGGATGAAATCAAGGAATACTTCTATAGAACCCACCTCATACAGATGGGTGTTGTCATGGCTGCGGAGGAAATTGATGGAATGTTTGGGAAAAAAACCCATAAATTTCTCAGGTGGTTGGAGATTCTCAGTTATCCAAGCAAACAAGGACCTTTGGATGGGGCTTGGAGCAACCTGGTCCAGTGGAAGGTGTCCCTGCCCATGGCAAGGACTCAAACCATTCTGTGGTTCTGTGACCTGGAGACGCTTGTGGGTGACACTGTGGGGCAGTGGGTGACACTGGGTTAATCTGGGATCTGTTGGCCAAATTATTTTCTGTAGAATTGAGGAATGGGGTGATAGGGAACATGGAAGTATTGAGTACAAAAGGACTGTGATTTGTTACCTAGCAAACAAGCTGAGCAAGGAAAGAGTTGTTTTTTGTTTTGTTTTGTTTTTTAAGGAATAGTAAAAAAATCAATATGTATCAGGAAGAGCTGAAGAAGCTGTTTAGGGTGAAGAATGATGGTAGCACAAATCCAGGTGGGTATAAATTGCCCATCTTTATTTTTAGGATTGGAAACCAGATGTTTTGTAATCATTAGAGCAGCTGGGTTGAAGAACAGCTGCCCAAACAGAATAGATGTGAGAAATCTGGCAATTTATGCAAAAGGGCATGCAAAGTTCATGAAAAGATAGATGTGAGCTTCCAGTGGCAGGAGTCTCAACTGGATAACAAGGGAGAAGGTTTTCCAGACCCGTGGCCCCATCACTACTAAGTGGTACTATTTTATGAACTCTATTCTCCTCAGTTTTTCCCCATTAAAAAAAAAAAAAAAAGGTGTGACTACATTAACCCATTGTACTGCATCCTCTGTCTGGCCATTATGAATTTATAGATTAACTGGGGGAGCCAATTCATCAATATTACATTTCTCGGGCCCTGTGTTTTGTGTGTCCCACTAATGCCAGCTGTCTGTGCAATGTCACAAGTTGCAAAGTCAGATGGACTGAAAAGATTTGATATACAGAAAATCAGAGCTCAAAGCTCTCACTCAAAGCTCTTCCTGAAGCCTTCCCTTCTCCAGACTGGATATTCCCAGCTCTCCCAGCCTGTCTTCGGATCAGTGGGGCTCCAGCCCCTGGAGCATCTCCAAGGTCTCCTCTGGACTCTCTCCAGCAGGTTATATTTTATATAATCTCACAAGCATCCTATTTATTTTTTAAACTAATTTTACCATTTCCAGATTAAAACTTTGTTGGAAATTATAAATTATTAACATAATTAATTAACATAAACAGAAAGTCCAACCAGTTCACCCACAAACGATAGACGCGGAATTTATTTCCAGCACAGAATTCAGGGGGTATACAGATCACAAACAGCTAAAAGACTGAAGTTGGCCTTTTCAGGTATTGAATAAATAGAATAAAAAAAGATGTAATTCATGGAGTAAAATGATAGATAGTCTGTGTATGGATGCAAAAGTGGTTTGAGGTCTTTTGAACAGATCCTATTTTCAAATTTTAGGCTCCATTTTGCCAAAAGTTACCAAGTAAATCCTAGATGTTGGTGTTCCATGTTGTCTACTGCAGGAGTAGAGCTTTCCTGTCAGGAACCGTATTCAACTGAGGTGATCGGAGTATCTGAAAACACTGCTGAATATTCCAGCTAATCCCTGATGTGGAGAACTGGATTGCAAAGGCATTTTGATTCTTTTTTTAACCTATGAGGTTAATTATTGCTTTGATTGTAGAACTGGAATTGCCATCTGTCATGAGTTCTGTGGGATGACCAAGCTTCTTTTGGCATCGTGTTTTCCTACATATAATGTTTATTATTCCCAAAATAATACAATGTGGGACACATACTATCATCCTGGGACTGCCTGCCATGTGATGGGTTTCTCATCCTCACACTGCGCTGATAATGTAGTTCCATTTCCATGTACCTCCATTAGGCTGCAAGGGACATGATATTATTTTATGTCCAGCTTAGAGGGAGAAAAAAATGCTGCATCCCACTGATAGATCTGTTTAATTAATATTATTTCCATGGAGAAGTTTACCAGGAGCTTTCTGGAAGGTTAAGAAAAGAGGGTGTCACTGTCAGGTGAAAATATCCTCATTTTCATGAGATCCTCCTCAATTCTATCACAAAGCAACCCTTTTTTCCTGGGCATTGGGAAACTGAAAGATCAAATCTGGTGTGGAAAAAGGTGGGGAAGCACTGGAATGTTTTCCCAGAGAAGTTGTGGCTCCTTCATCCTTGGAAGTGTCCAAGGCCAGGCTGGACAGGGCTTAGAGCAAGATGGGATGGTGGAAAGTGTTCCTGCTCATGGCAGGGGGTGGAATGGGAGGATCTTCAGGGTGCTTTCCACCCCAAATCATTCCATGATTCCATGATTCTGTTGCCATATTAGAAGGAAAACGCAGCAGCACATCCGGCTTTGTCTGAGGCTTTGCAGATAAAGGGAACATTTAACTACCATCCCAAACTGGAAACACTTCCAGGTGAGAAAGCAAAATATGTGGAATTCTCACTAAGTGATCAGGCAGCTGTGTTGTCCCTTAGCTCGGGTCTGAACTGAGCTTGGGCTCCAACTCTGGGAGAACACATTCCCATTGTGAACCTTGCTGTGACAAGGACTGCAGCTAGTGGGAGAAGTTTGGGAAAAAACACCCTCACATTCCAGGCCAGAACTAAATTAAAAGCTCATTTCACACACTGGCAAATTCATACAATGACACCATCAAAGCCTTGTTCAGGTATTTTTCCCTAAAAACAAGTAGAGGAAATCTGTGGGATGTGTCACTCTTTCCTGTTTGCTGTTTAAAAGATCCCTCCATGTAGCATCCCATTCTGTCACACCTTCCTTCTCCAGGCTTTTCCTTGGCATTTTTTGATCTAGAAACAGTAAGAGATATTTGAACCCAAGGTGGGTTTGTGGAACAACTTCAGAAGTGTCAATTTTTTTTTCTTGATGTTTCACATTAAGCAAATCAATCCTAAAGGAGAGAGCTGAGGCGTTACCGCCTTTTTCAGTTTATTGAAGTGTTGCTGATGTAAATCCTTCTGACCATTTCCAATTACATAAAAAGGAGGAAAATAAAAGATGAAAAATTAATTGTCAGCAGCTTTCATGAGCTGTACCGACAAACTGTAGTGTCTGTCTATAGGCAGTGAATAAAGTGCTTGGGATTTCAGGCTCTGAGAGATGGGAAATAAGAAAAAAAAAATCCTTGAGTGTTTGGGGGCTTTTAACCCCTTTTTCACAATTTTCCTGTGGAACACGCAGACAAATTTGAAAGCCCCGTTTACAGCGCTTTGCCATTAAATTCCCATCAAAACCACAAATGGAAAAATCAATATGCTTCATCCAGCGGGTCTAAAGTTCTTCAAATTCAGCACGAATAAAGGACAGGTTGAGAGTGGCTTTCCCCCCCTCCCTTGTTAAAAAAAAAAAAACCCAGATATTTTAGAATCTCCCTTCTAAAACTTGAAATAAACTTAGAACTCTTTCCCTTCCCACCTTCTCTAGCAGGAGGCGTCCCTGTCCATGGCAGAGGGATAGAAACAGATTATCTTTTACGACCTCTTGCAACCCCAAACCATCCTCTGACTCCGTGATTAAATGTGACTTCTTAGAACCTTGCTGTGACTCTGGGCGTGTGTTTCCCCCACTTGTTCTGCCAGCACGACGCCAATAAAAGCGAATTCCTCTTTGGGCAGAGCAGCCGAGGCTCTGTCGGTCCCTGCGAGCTCCGGGCTCCCTCCAGCCTTGCCCGAGGCAGCGCTTGCAAGTCCCGAGCTCTTTCCGAGGGGGGAACCTCAGAGGATGCTCAAGGAGCTTTGGAGTTTCAGATGAGGTGGCGGGATCGGGTCCCCGGAGCATCGGGGACGTTTTTGCTGACCCGTCTTTGCCGGCAGCAGAGGCGGAGCGTGAGCACGGCTGCCGCGTCAGCATCATTTTAATTAAATATATATTGCTTTATTTAGCTGTACGGATGGCACCGCTCCTATTACTGCTTCCAGCAGAGGACTGGAATGCAGATGGAGACGATTGAAGTGCAGGGAGCAAAGGGCGGTGTTAGAGTAGGAGAAAACATCCAAATGAGACGCGGGGAGAAGAGCGGAGGCTGGGCGATGTTACTGTGATGGCAAACTTGGTTGAAATGTGCATTCACCCATCCTCTCAACTCCTCCTGTGCACGCAGATCCCATTCCCAGCTCCTCCCGAGCCTGCAGAGTGTGAGCACAGGCTCGGGGTGTTCGGGCAGCGTTATTGAAGCAGCATCAGTATGCAGGGAGATGCGCTCCCTCCTTTTGTTGTGACAGCGCTGCTGCTCACGCTTTGAGGCAGGGCTAATGAGACTTAAAAGCAGAGCTAAATTAGGGAGATGGGGAAGTGAAGGCAGGGGTAGAGACTGGCTGGGGTGATGGGAAAAGCGTGGGCTGGTGGGAAAGGCAGAGAGAGAGAGGGAATGGAGATGGGGAGACCCACGGGAGTTGGGCTGCGTGAACGGGAGAGCCCAAGCAAGAACTGAAGCTTGTTCTGGGTCTGGTAAAATAAAAGTGGCCGAAGGGTCAGCTTTAAAGACTAAAAATATGAAATGAAAATCCAACCCCGAATTTGCAAAACAAGAAAAAACCCAGTGGAATGATGCTGTCAGGCACACGGTGTTCTGTGCAGAGCCAAGATTTGGACTGGATGAACCTTGTGGGTCCCTTCCAACTCAGGAGATTCTCTGACACATAAGAAAGAGAACGAGGAATAAGGAGGATATAACACACAAAGAGGAATAAAGGGCTGAAAAACTGGAATATATCTGCAAGGAGGAAAGAACATTCAAGCCATCTCGTTTTTTTTTTTTCCTACAGACTTTAGACCATGAGTGCTCATAACCAAACAGACACCGCAGTCCTGGTCCTATATGGTATTTTTTAACACTTGCCAAATGGTGTCTGCTAGCTTGTAACAGATGTAAAGGATTATTTCCCAATTCTGCAAGAATTGTCACTTTGCACTTGCAAAGTGAAGACGTTTGACTGGAAATACAGGAAGAATGAATTATGCATGGGAAGTGCTTCATGCCTATTTTTAATGGTGCATGGGCATAGGCTAAAATATAATTTTTTTTTTGCCTCAGCTTGTGTTTAAAAGTGGACTGAGTAAGGAAAGAATGAGAAGGTGAAGGGGAATATCTGCCTTAGAAACATGTGCTGAATTTTCCTGATGGTGGTGACCCCAGCCCAGCACTGCAGAGCAGTCCTGTTCTGCGAGGAGCTGAAATCAGCATGTAGGAAATGCTGGTAACTTTATACAATCATGGAATTATTTGCATTGAAAAGGAGCTTAAAGACCATCTCATTCCACCCCCTGCCACAGGCAGGGACACCTTCCACTATCCCAGGGTGCTCCAAGCCCCGTCCAGCCTGGCCTTGGACACTTCCAGGGATCCAGGGGCAGCCACAGCTTCTCTGGGCACCCTGTGCCAGGGACTGCCCCCTCTCCCAGGGAACAATTCCTTCCCAAAATCCCATCTAAATGTCTCCTCTTTTAGTTTAAAACCATTCCCTCTTTGTCCTATTACTTTGTGCTGTCCCAGGTGATACATGGTGCCTGCTCCCTTGAAGACCACTCAGATTCCATATTTATATCCAGATGTAAAGGAGGGAGAGAGTGAACAACTTGTACATCAGAAAGTTTGCATTGGAGGAGAGATAAATGAGACAAGTAAGTATTTCCAAGAGCCATTTCAGTTTTTAGAGGAGTTTGAATGAAAGAATTCCAAACAGAGAACGTGCCCAGGTTGTAGCTTCACTGCATCACAGTGCATATCAGTGGCGAAGTCACAATATTCCATTCTGAATTGAATGTTGACTCCCTTTCTTGATAAAAGCAGATTTATTTCCAGTATTTCTATTATACTTTGTAGACTTTGTGTGGGGCAGGTCAGAAAACAAATTCTTTTTCTTAGAAAACATCGAGGTTATCAAGATTTCCGTGCTTGCTTTTGGCTCACATTAAAGCAAGATTTAGAATTATTTGATTTGTGTGTGTATGAGAGAGAGAGAACAGAGATCCTGAGAGAAGGAGGGTTTGTTCATCCTGCCCAGTTTGTGATGGCTGTGAGATTGCTCCCTAGCACTGATTCCTGGATGATCCTTGTGAGATGGGATCTCCTGCCCTGGCATGGTGCAATCCCCTGATGGGAGGTGATCCCTTCATGGCAAGTGGTAAATATTCCTTGGAATTTAGTGGAGAACTGTAGAAGAGAAGAAGGTTGACTGAGACAGAACAAAAAGCAGGAATAAAAGCTTAGTTTGGGATTTCGTCCAGCACCTAGTGACAACTGGGACCTTGATGGGTGTTTCCCTTGGCTAATTCTTCCATGCCTTAGGAGATAACTATGGCCTCTCAGCATCCTCTGGTTTTCCTCTCTCTTTTTTATCAGCTCAACCATTGGGAATATCCTGCTTGACACTGGTGTTAGATTGGTACTTTGCTCTTTAATAACTCATAAACATCACCAGGGTACAATGGAGATGGAGTTAGTTGGGAAAATTTGTAGTTAGAGAGGTAAAAAGGCCATCGAGACAATCCACATGGTCTGTGGGAATTCTGGTATGGAGCTGGAATTGCACACCTGAAGGGTTTGTGTACTGCTTCTGAAATATTTACATCAGCATGCAGTGCCTCTGACACATTTCCAGAGTTTTCCATCTGTTTTTTTTAGGAATTGCATCTTACAATGATGTGGGAAAACAAGTCTGGTGAAGAGTAGCTGAGGGAGCTGGGGGCTCAGCTTGGAGAAAAGGAGGCTCAGGGGGACTTCCTCACTCTCTTATCCCAGGGAATAAGGGACAGGACAAAAGGAAATGGCCTCAGGTCGTGCTGGGGGAGGTTTAGGTTGGATATTGGGTACAATTTATTCACCAAGAGCTGTCCAACCCTGGCACAGATGCCCAGGGCAATGCTGGAGTCTCCATCCCAGGAGGGATTTCAAAGCCATGTGGACGTGGCACTTGGGGACATGGTCAGAGGTGACATTGGCAGTGCTGGGGAATGGTTGGACTTGGTCATCTCTGAGGGCTTTTCTAAACCAAACAATTCTATGTAAAATCAAATGCTTGAGAGTAATCAAGAAGTCACATTTCAGCTACAATTCCATTTAATTGCTGGCACACACAACAGCTTTTTGAGTAAAAGTGAAACCAATATTCCTTTAAATTCTGGGTATGTCGCTCCTGCCACGTGTTTGCCATCCTGACTTTGTGCCTGCTGATTCCAACTGAAGCAATAAATCCATTTTTGGATTGTAGACTGAGGAATCTGGGTTCCATCCTTTAACCAACATCTCTTGGTTCCTTGGAGAAAAAACCTTTTGGATATCATGCCAATGTATTGCTGGGGTTTGCATGTGTTTTATGTTCTCATGGAGTTGCATCTTGTGCACTACTGTGGAAATCTGGGATAGTGGGAGGTGCCCTGCCCATGGCACAGAGCTGGAATGGGATGAGCTTTAAGGCCCCTTCCAGCCCACACCATTCCAGGATGTCATGATCACAGTGACCTCGAGCAGACAGATCATTAACCAGTGTAAATAATCACAATTCTGAGATTTTTCCAGACATTCCCTTTCTTTTATGCAGAGATTATGACCCATTATCTTTTCCAGCTTGCTGTGGCAACAAACTCAGATCCCCATCCTGCTTTCAGCAGACTCAGGAGCCTTTTTGCAAATGGTACCTGAGGAGGCCCAGGTCTTACAGCTTTCCTTCTGTGCTGCTCCCAGTTGGAAGGCTTGGGAATATGTTAGCTGGGATGAGAAGGGCAAAAGGCAGCAGTGCTGCTCTTCATCTGTGCAAGTCCATTTGTTGGGTAGGCTGTGTTCTTTTATTGCTTTCCTCAAATGCCATTTTGTAACAGTAAAATGCTCACTAAAAATACTCAAATATTTTTAGTTGTCGAGTACAAGTCAGATTGAGCTCCACATTTCCCTCGTGAGTAAAAGTGATGAGTTTGTGTTCATTAACTCGGGGCCATCTGGTGCAGACATGCTGCAGTCTGTGAATCAAACATGCATCAAACTCCAGGGATCAGAACAACTGCCAGTCCTGGGGTCTGGGGGGCTTGGGGTGGAGGGAGGAAGAAGAGGGTGGTGGATACATAGCTTTGACTCTTTTAAAAAATTAACTCTTCTCTTACATGTTGCGCTGTTATAAAACTCTGTTCCAAGCTCATCAGTGACCATTTCTGCAGCCTTCAGGGTGCTTGTGTGCCATTAAAGTAACAATATCCATCATCCCAACTATTTTGTGTGCAAAATAATTAAACAGAACCGTTTCCCTGCATTTCTAAATAATGCATCTGGAGGGTGCAGCTACACAGATGCAATTGAGAAATAAATTTGAGCTCGGTTTTTCTGGGCCTGCCCTGGAAGTCAGTGGTGTTTCCACTCATTAACAGGATCAGATTTTGTAGAGTTTCATAGAATACTTTGGAAAAGTAAGTTGTAGTTAAAGGCTAAAACATCTTAAAGATGTTTGACAGCCTGAATGTTTCTTCTTCTTCCCTGTGAGGGTGGGGAATCCCTGGCACAGGGCGCCCAGAGAAGCTGTGGCTGCCCCTGGATCCCTGGAAGTGTCCAAGGCCAGGCTGGACAGAGCTTGGAGCAACCTGGGATAGTGGAAGGGGGTGGAATGAGGTGCCCTTCAAGATCCTTCCCAATCCAAACCATTCCATGATTCCATGAAATCTGCTTCAGTTACCAGGATGGCAGATGTTACACATCTCACCCAAATGTCTCCAGACTTTCCTCTTTCTGCCTTTCCTTTTTTTAATTTTTTTTTTCTTGAAGGCTCTGCCTTCATCTCTCCCAGGCTCATGTCTCTCAGGGGTTGCAGTGATGGCTGGTGTTCCCAAGATGGGGGGAAGAGTCTTCTCTTAGCCTACACATTTGAAGAGATGATCCTGAGTCATCAGACTTCATTCACAAACATGTATAACTTTGTGAATTCACCCCAGAATTAATTCAGGCTGGAAAAGCCCTCCAGGATCATCAGGATCAATCATTCTCCCAGCATCTCCAAGGCCACCACTGAGCCATGTCCCCAAGGGCCACGTCTGCATGTCTTCCTATAAGTGCCCAAGTGCAAAGTTTCTGGAGAAGAATCCCATTTCATTTATTTTATTAGATGTCCTGAGGTGAAAGCTGTATTCTTGACATCTGTCATGTGTTCACTGGCTCTTAGACTAAAGAAGTTGTGTCCATCCATGAAAAGGATGGGGTGCTGTGTTTCCTTCCTGAACCAGACCAGTTTATCCACAGTGGATTGTGTCTGTGCCCTTGGGCCGATGCTGCAGTCAGGCTGTAAATGAGAAACAAACCAGCTGAAATCCAGGATGAAATCCATGCAGGAGATAGGAGAAGATTTGGGCCCATAGTCTGTCACTAATTCAATTTAAAAAAATAGTTAAAAAGAAAAATCTATTATTAAGATATGAAGGGCGAGCAGGAGTTAGTGATCACTTCTGAACAAAGCTCATGTTTCCATGACAATTCCCTTGTCACTGGATAATCCCTACAGCATAAGCTTGTCTGTCCTGCTGAGATGTATTTGGGTGTATTTGGAAGGAGAAATTAGGAAACTCAGAGTTATGCCTTTGAGAGAGTTGTGTTTTATGTAAAGATTCACATTCTTTTCATCACTCTCTTAAATGACTCGTATTAATGGGACCCATACAAAGGAGATAACAGCACTGCACAGCACCTTGTTTCCTTTTTCTGTTCTCTTTGAGTCTCCTCATCAAAATGACCGTCCCTGCTCCATTTCTTAATTTCCTGGCTGGGTTCAGCCACTCTGCTCTCCCATTAAGGGCAGTTTTGTGAATGACATGTTTGAAAGCTTTCATTTGCCTGCGAGGGAAATGACTGCTTACTCATCCCCTTTGGGAGAGCGAGTTTACCTTCCAAAGAAGTCTCTTTTTTCAGTTCTTTGTGACAGAGTCTTTGGAATTTTCTCCATGCACTTGTTGGCTGCTCCTTTGGGCCACCTTCAGGAAGAGAAACATGCATTCATGCTCGTTTAAGCAAAATAATGGGTGACTTTCAGGCTCTAATGGCTCATTTTTCGCATAACTTTTTCTGTAGGACAAGTTGATTCTCCGTCGGCTTCTGCTGAAAGTTGTTTCAAAGTTGCACTGATATTTTTCTCTGTAGGATTGCTTCTTCCCCTTCAGTCTCGTGATGTTTCAGTTTGACTCTTTGGATTTCAGATGCTAATAAAATTCTGGATTCTGATTCTTTTCATATTGCCTGCCTTTTCTTAAGCTCTTTGGGGCCAAGGGAATGGCATGAAGCTGAGGCAGGGAAGGGTTGGGCTGGATTTTAGGAAGAGTTTCTTCCTCCAGAGGGTGTCGAGCACTGAACAGACTCCTCAGGGAATGATCACAGCTCCAGGGCTGCCAGAGCTCCAGGAGAGTTTGGACAATGCTCTCAGGGACCAGGTGGGATTGTTGGGGTGTCTGTGCGGGGCCAGGAGCTGGACTGGATGACTCCCTTCAGGATATTCAGAGATTCTGTGATTCCATGAGATTTTTATCCTAAGTTTATGGCTTCTTTTCGGAGCAACTGCAGCCAAGTTCACAACAAGGCTTAGCAAAGATGTGCTTCACAGATTTTATCAAAAGAGAATTGAGTGTTCATCACAGCTCTTGACCCTGCCTTTCCTACAGCAGCTATAATCAGAGTTTTTAAAGCTGGAATAGACCTCTAAGATCACCCAGTCCAAGCATCAACCCAGCACCACTGTGTTCACCACTAAACCATGTCTCCAAGTGTCACAAAGACATATAAAACTTCCCAAGGCCACCAAAATCTGACCCAGCAGAAATCTCAGCTCCTGAGCACATTGTTCCTCGTCCACCAGGACTGCTGGTTCCTGCAATTTGCTCTCCACACTTTTCCTCACTGCAAGTCACCAGGCAGTTATTTTCCATTTCATGGAAATTACATGGTTTGGTGCAACACTCAGTCAGACAGAAATACCTCAGCAAAGTGGTTTTCAATTTGTTTTTCACTGAGATGCTCACTTGTGCTTTCCTAGGGAAAAGTTCCTTTGGAACTGCTGATCCTTGGGAGCAGAGATCCCAGGGGCTGTAGGGGATACAACGAGGTTATTTTCATAGATCTGCATTTGCCTTGTTTCTGGTCTCCTTTTGGTAACTACATCTTGTGTCAGAGATTAAAAAGAAGGAATTTTATTCAGTCTCTTTTCCTTCTTATTAGTCTGATTTCATCCTTTCCTCTTTTCTCCCCTTTTGGAGTAGGAAGTGGCCTTTCCTACAGCCCCCCAGAAACTGAATAAGCTCAGCCCCAATAAACTCAGCAAAGTTCAGGCTCCTCAGCCACTTGAGGGAATTTCAGACAAGTTCCTCTGGAATCTAAGGGGGACAATGACTGTCACATGCTGTGCCAGCACCATGGAGTGATGCCAGTGCTATGTCATGGAGCTGTGGCACGATGTTGAGTGACAGGGTAGAGCCAGCCTGTCCTCCTTTATAGCCATGGCTGGGGCACAGCTGTACTCCTGCACAGGGCTGTGTGGGAACAGAATTCATTTGAATGCTTTAATTCCATCTGGACCTTCTTGGCTCTGTTCAGTGGCCCCACAAGAGCTCTTGTTTGGGACAGCATAGCTGAACAACCCCATTTAATGCACTAAGTAATCCATTGCTATGTGTTGGTCAGAAAAGAAGGATGAAGAAGTCCTAATTAATCAGATCTCTTCCTAATTGGTTGTGGCAAAGAGATTTCTCAGCGTGCCAATTGCACACAGTGGCCTGAGTGGTTGGCTTTGCCTAAATAAGAGGGAGGCTGTTCCTGCAACTGCTGTCCTGAATTTATTTGGATTTCTTTGAGGAGTCTGCAGCAGAGTGTCAGGTGGATTAATCCTTGCTTCTGCACATCCTGTCTCAGAGTGTCATCCCTGTGCCTCCCACCCACTTAGCCCAGGAGTTCCACTGCAGCATTTTTAGCCTTGAATTTGGAATTGTTCTGATGAGGGTCCTGTGGAATAAATAGAATTTGACTGGCAGTTCTGGAGCCAGCGATGTTCCAGTGTGTGAGTGAGGGGAATTAAATTGTTGACTGCGTGTCATTAAAGAAAGAAGAGAGGGATTTATAATCTTCGCCAGCAGTTTCTAAATTTTTTGTTCAGAAAACCTTTTAAACACCTTGACTGGACAATACAAAAAGTAGAGCTTTGCAGCATTTCCAAGCATTAAAATGTGATGCTGACCATTTCTGTTGGTTACTCATCTGATCTTGGTAATTTTGGATCACCTCTCAGACCTAGATCTGCTCCCTTAGTGGGGAAAGGTCCAAACCAGACCTGCTGAGCAGGAATCCCTTGTCAGCTGTGTCCAGGCTGGTTGGAGAGCTCTGGGTGCTGGGATTGTGAGAAAAGACTCTGACCTGCTGGCCCTCTGAGCTTCTGCATTTTCTGTGCTTAAAGGGGCTCCAGGGTAGATGGAGAGGGACTGGGGACAAGGGATGGAGGGACAGGACACAGGGAATGGCTTCCCACTGCCAGTGGGCAGGGATGGATACTGGGAAGGAATTCTTGGCTATGAGTGTGGTGAAGCCCTGGCACAGGGCTTCACAGAGAAGCTGTGGCTGCTCCTGGATCCCTGGAAGTGTCCAAGGCCAGGTTAAACAGGGCTTGGAGCAACCTGGGATAGTGGAAGATGTCCTTGCCCATGGCAGGGGGTGGGACTGGATGAGCTTTAATGTCCTTTCCCACCCAAAGCACTCCATGATTCTGGGATTTGAGCAAGCCCTCAGGAAACACTTTGAGTTATGCCCAAAGGAGCATATCCCGGTCCCGAGAACAGGTCCCGTGGAGATACCAGAGAGGAGGAGCTGGTCTGTCCCTGCCCATCCCAGGAGAAACCTCCCCACAGAGCTTTAGGTTTGCAGTGATTCCTCATTTTCTCCATCTCACAGATAAAAAAACCGGCAGCTTTTCATACACCATCAGCAGTACAAAAGATGAGATGGGTACAAGTGAGGAGATGAGATAACGCTAGGTAAGAATGGCTGCAATCAGCTTCCAATGAGATCATATCAAATGTGTTGTGAAGGTTCTAATAATTAATTGTTTCTTAAACTACGCAGCCTGTTTGTTTGATCTTCCCTCTGCATTTCTAAAGCAGTGTATCATTTATTTTCCTTCATCTCTTTTTTTTTCCTTGTGCACCATATTTCTATACTTTAGACTTGATTCAGTAACCATAGCAATGAAATAAATGCATTGTCTTCATTTACAATGGTGTCTAAATAGGTGCTCAGCTCCCTGTAAGTCCTTTAACAAGGGATGGTTCCCTGCCACCACAATGAGAAGGCTTTGGGTGATGTTATTGAAGTAATTTTCACTTTGATTTCATGACACCGAGTCCAAAAGTCTCTGAAAATTCATTTGTGTCTACTTCATTTCTCAAGAGTATATACATAGAAATATAAAAAACCAGAACTTTCCAGAGGGGTTCTTTGTGGAGAGAGGGAATGTGGTTGGCTTTATATCTTTCCAGATACAAAGAGATGCATTAATATCTTTTATTTGCCTACAATGTCCACACATTGTCAATAACCCAGAAGTTTCTACAGATGATGAACAAAAAAGAATGCAGACTGACTTCTTGTCTGAGAAGCAGTGAGTACTCCTGTGCCTGGGAAGTCCTTACAGGAGCAGATGAAAACTGTTTTCATTCCTAGGGTTAAAAATAAAAGCTGGGAAAAAAAATACAGATATATATATATATATATATATATATTAAAAAAAAAAAGAATCCAGAACCCCAAACAAAATAAAATAAACAAACAAACAAACAAACAAACAGAAACCTCTAAAATCCTCTCATTTTGTGTTCTTAACAGATTGCTTTTGCAACTCACTGGCAGACATATGACTTCATTCACCTTTTGTGTATTAATTCTGTTTGTCAGAATCTTATGCAAACCTAATTGATGCATTTTATAGAACACAGAGATTCCTTTCCATTTATGCTGCATCCAGGCTGGCCCCCCAGAGCTCTTGGAGGAGTTGAACTTCACATCTCGGCAGCTCTTTGCAGATGTTTTATTTTGTTGGGATCATGTGGCACAATCAGAGAATCATGGAATGATTTGGGTGGGAAAGGACCTTAAAATAATCTCATTTCACCCCCTGCCATGGGCAGGGACATCTTCCACTATCCCAGGTTGCTCCAAACCCTGTCCAACCTGGCCTTGGACACTTCCAGGGATCCAGGAGCAGCCACAGCTTCTCTGGGCACCTTGTGCCAGGGTCTTATCACCCTCCCAGGAAGCAATTCCTTCCCAATATCCCATCCATCCCTGCCAGTGGGAAGCCATTCCCTGTGTCCTGTCCCTCCATCCCTTGTCCCCAGTCCCTCTCCAGCTCTCCTGGAGCCCCTTCAGGCTCTGGAAGGGGCTCTAAAGTCTCCCTGGAGCCTTCCTTTCTCCCTTCCTCTCAATCAAAGAGTTCTGGGGTGGATTCATGCTGGGATTGCAGCATTTCCTCTCTGCATCTCATCCTTTCTTTACCTCTGCCACAGCAAAAATGCTGGATTGGTGTCTGAACTGAGTCCTCCTCAGATAAATGCAAAGTGCGTGTTGCTACATTCACCATGAGCCCCTTTAGGATGGAGCAGTGTTACAGCTCCTGAGATTTAAATGTAAAGCTTTCAGCTCCAGGCATATTCCTTAAAAGAAAAGCCTTATTATCTGTTTTACATCTGAAGCTTGGATTTCAAGGGAAAAAAAAAAAAGAAACTAGAAAGGATTTCAACCATCAGCAAATTAGAGCCCTAAATTAGACTTCCCTGAAAATTTTTGCACAGAAATATTTTTTTTGACAAAAAGAGTGGGTTTTTAACTATGGGAAATTGTCTCATTAGGATGTTTTCTTTAAAAATCTGTGGATATGTAGCTTCTCAAAAATCTATTTTAGACTGTTGATTGTGTATATATGTGTGTTGACATATGGGTGTGTTTATGTGCTGTATAAATAGCCATTATGTGAATTTTTGTTTTTTTCACGACAGTTAGAAAAATCAGTCGGGTAAGAATAGATTAAAATGTAATTTTTCTATTCTATTTTATTTGAGTTCTTCAGGGGTAAGGAAAGAATTTTCCTACCAGCTCTACTTTTATCAGTAATTCGTAGCTTCTGGTCATTGCCTGTGTGTTATAAATGCCGAATTGCAATAGCCAGGTGCTGACTCTGGACTTTTAAACTCTGTATATCTCTAATAGACTAAATCAAGGAAAAAAAAAATCTCTTGCAAGTGCATGGCATGGGTAGCAGCAGGAGAGGCAATTTATCCATTCCCTGGGGTTTGCAGGGAGCCTGGAAATTGAAATTGAAGCTTATCCCTGTGTCCTGGGGATACATCACTTCTGTGTCACTTACCCTTGTGGTACTGAACCAGTTCTCACCTGTGGCACTACTGGGGTTTGAACCTTCACTGGGGGCTGCAGCAGAGGGAACTCTGCATTTTGGGCACTCACAGGGGACTTGGGTGACCCCTGTGATACACACACAGAGGGTTGTGCTGGGTGTCTGCAAAGGAGAGCTTTGTATTGTCCTTGACTCAGGAGAAAAATCCTTTTGTCTTCTGGAGACCTTCTCAAGTGCAATTTTTTTTACTTGCCTTAGTGCTGGTTTAGATGTCAGTGCAAAAGGATAATGAGTTTGGGGGTGATATTTTTTAGGGGAATGTGTTAAAGGAAGAGGCTGAGCCTCGAGATTGCAATAAAATAGTAGTGAAGCCTCTTAGCCTGCTCCTAAAATGGAAGTGAAACTGGACAGACTCCTGAACCCTGAGTAATGACAACAGAAATAATGAGATTTTGGTGATAGTCAGCCCATTCTTTTGTGTATATCTCTAAGCAATAGGGAATAGAAATGTTATAGGAAAAACGATGTTCATCCTCCCCCACCAGAAAATTCACGGGATTTGGAGAAGCCTGGGATAGTGGAAGTTGTGCTTCCCCTGGGGGATGAGCTTTAAGGTCACTCCCAACTCAGACCATTCTGGGATTCTATTATTCCTTTCCCAATAAAAAATATTCTCTTAATCCTATTTAGGTAATTCCCACTCTGTCCTTATTTTTTTTCATCCTCTCCCTCACTTCTTTGCCCCTTGGGAAACAACTTTGCCAACTCCCAATGTCACGGGGTGTCATTCTGTCATTGCAGTTGCGCTCTTCAAAGCCTTGGCTTTGTTGGTTTTCATAATTGGGTGGGGGAAATCCAATCCTCTGTGTTTTCTTCTCTTCACTTTTGAATGCAAACATCTTTAAAAAAAGTGAGAAGGGAACCTAATGGATGTGTTTTCTATGACAGCATGGAAAGGGGGAACCTGATTTCTGACATACCATTTTACTTTAGATTTTTTAAGACAGATTTTTGCGGGTCCCAGAAAGATAAGCAAATGCTCTTTTTATTGTAAACCACTTTCTTTCTCACCTAATACAACCCAAAACAGGCAGATGTTCATGACAAACCCCAGTGTTTTCTTAGCATAATATTCAGGTTCCCCATATTTCTGAGTTCACTATGAATTATTGTAGCAATGGGCTAGTTCAAAATACAGTTACTATAAAATTGCAAAGGATATCTCATGAATGAAAGTTCACTTCCAAGGGTGAGGCAGCCATAGCTTCTCTGGGCAACCTCTGCCAGGGCCTCCCCACCTTCACAGGGCAGAATTCCTTCCCAGTATCCCATCTAACCCTGCCCTTTGGCAGTGGGAAGCTATCCAAAATCTTTCCTCCTCCTCCTCCTCTGCTGCCCAAGGGGATCTCCGGGCTGGGTCATGTCCGGCTCTCACCCACCAGCATCCCCAAGTCCTTCTCCCATAGCAGCTCCATTTGCTCATGCCCAGCCTGGATTGACCCTGGGGTTTGCCCTGACTCAGGTGCAGCATCAGCACTTGGTCTTGTTAAATCCATGAGATTCCCATGGGCCACTGCTGGAGTTTGTCCAGGTCCCTCTGGATGGCATCTGGCTGACACTGGATGCTGATGTGTGGTAACTGATCCCAGTCCGTGTGGATACCTGAACTCGGTCTGAGCCTGATCCTGGGTGTCACCCAGGTTATTTAGGAATGTATTCAGTGATCTGTCATTCCAGAGAATCAGGGAATTTAGTCCATGAGTCCCAAGCATATGTCAGTGTAGTGGATGGCAGCATTCTCTGGTTTCCTCGGGACATTTAAGGAATTCATTTCCAAGGCAGTTTTCTTTTGATGACCGTAATTGGATCCTAATCATCTTTGTACACGTAACATTAAGTTTCTCATTTGCCTCATTAACTGTTGCTCTCAAATTTTGATGGTCAAATATTGATGAAGTACCAAGCTCTTGGACTGATCATCTCTTCGTTCATCAAATCCAATAGGGTTTGGGATTTTTTTCTTCATAGAAATTTTCATCAATTCCCCTGTGTGCACAGTTCAGTCACTTTTCCTTTTGCCAGGGGAAAATTTAACACAGCAGAAGTGTCCAAAACCAGGCTGGATAGGACTTGAAGTGACCTGGGATAGTGGAAAGTGCCCCTGCTCATGGCACAGAGGGAATGAAATGAACTCTATGGTCCCCTCCTACCTGAACCATTCTATGATTCTATAATAATTTGTATTTCCTGGACATGCAGAATTTGAAGTCACCTGGAAACCAAAGACAGGCTCTCCAAGCCTGCCAGTCCTCTGTAGGCCTCTCTCACAACATCCCCAGTTTTTTCAAGATCCCTTGGTTGGCAAGAGTGGATTTAATATCCCAGCATTAGTCTCGATGCTGCCGTAAATGAAAATCAAGTCACTCTTTCCTCCCACTCCTCCTCTGCTGTGCACATGTCCGTGAATTGCATTAGTGCTTTTCATCACAGCATCCTAATGGATCCTAGAGCTAAGCTTTTTGGCTACTGTGACCCCTAAATTACTTTCAGATGCTATTTTCCATTATGTAATCCTTTGTTCTCTTCATTCCTGCTTTCCTGCTCTCCTAGCTGAGTACACACTCAAAATATGGGTTTGCTGATTGAACCTAATGTACTAAGGAATCCAAGATGATTTTATGGCCACCTCACATTCCTTAATACTTATTATGATGTCGAACTTTGTGTCATTCACAAATGTTATCAGCAATGGTTTTGTGTTTATTTCCAGCTCCCATAAAGAAAATTGAATAGCGTTAGACCTAAGACAAGGCTTTTAAAAGGTGATGCAACACTGGGGAAATGGCTGGAGTGGTTTATTTTATGGCCATTGGGAAGCAGGGGGTGTGTAGGAATAATTCTCAGGTTCACAGTGGTGCAGATGAATGGGCAGTAGTGATTCTTGTGATGTTTGTTATTGGTCAACATATTCCAAAAAATCCCTTTAAAGAAAGGATAAAAATGAGGCAAACATGGCCAGGTAGCTCAGCAAGCTGTTCCTGCTGGGGTTAATGGAGAGAGTAGATGTGGGCCTTGGACACCTGGAATTGCCTCTTCTCTTTGCAGCCTGTTGAAGGATGTCAGCATTCTCTCCTGCCTGAACCTGGGCCCTGTGACTTATTCCTTCCCCCCAGCATTTAAACAATGGTCCTCCCTTTTCCTGGCTCTCTAATTGGAGGTACCAAGCCCTTATGAAATTCCCTCAATAAATAACATCAAGAACTCGCATCAACCTCTCAACATTCAGGAGTCATTTCAGGCTCACATTTCCCAAGAAGCCTTAATGCTTCCCCTGCCTGCTTTTGGTTTACAGGGATCTTTAATTTCCTGATTGCAGACAGGTTTCCAAATAATCCAGTGCTCTGTATGCACCTTTTCTACAATTTTCAGAAAAAAATCCAGCATGATATGAGCAAAGTAATACAGGACCCCTGTATAATCTTCTACACATGAATGTTGTAGAATACCAATGTACAGATGAGGAAATGTCCAGCTCTGCTGAGTTTTTTCATATAAATTAACTCTGTATCTAATTACCTCATCTGCCAGTCTGCAATTTGTGTGTGCTCACAGGTATATTGCTTTTGTGCTTAACTGCTTAATTTCCATGAATTGTTGGCAGAAGTGAGTTGTAGAGCTTTGTGTTGCAAGATTGCTGCTTGCTGAAATATTGAAAATCCACACCTTAGAGGGAGGAAAGATCATTTAAAGCTGATTAAGGTGATGTTAAAAAGAGTAAGTATCCATGAAGGAATGGTGCCTACCGTTATAAACAAACCAGCACTGGAGGGAGGTCCATGAAATTATAGACAGTAGAAAACAGCAGAATCACCCCAAAACCCAAAATTTACTCTTACAAATAACTTCATTTATTTCAGGGGAGTTGGATCAGAACAGATCTGGGCAAGACTGTAGAATTCCAGAAGAGTTTGGGTTGGAAGGGGCTTTAAAGACCATCAAGTTCCAGTTCCCTTCCATGGGCAGGGACACCTTCCACTAGATCAAGTTGCTCCAAGCACTTTCCAAGATGAAAGGAACCATGTGTGCTGTCTGGGGGCCAGAGGGAAGTGTGCAGGTGGCATTTCCTGATTTTGTTGATTGCTTAATTGCAAAGAAACCTCATACACTTGGCTCAGAGTGGAATTTCTTTAACTGAACACCACTCAGAGCTCGTTAGCACCCAGCGATACGCAGCAGGCAACATGGGCATGCTTCAAAAATACCTGGAGGAAGCATGCAGGCTAGAAATGATCACGCAGGAAAGCTTTAATGTGGATCCAGAGTTTTGAAGCATGTGATCACGCAATTAATGTGCTCCCATGGAATGAGCTGTTCTTCCTTAATGCTGCTTCTTTTACTGCAAGGTGTTAAGAGTTGAGGAGTGTGTCCAAAACCACTTTGTGTTACGGGGTTGTGGGAAGGTTGAGGCGAGGTCGAGACTAAAGGTTGACAGCAGACTGATCCTGCAGTTGTTTTCACAGGAGAGCTTCAGCCTGTGTTACAGCTGGATTATCTGCCCTCTGGGAGGAAATGGGATGAAATGGCTTCCAGTTGCACCATGAGAAGTTTAAATTGGATATTAGGAGCAATTTCTTCACTGAAAGCATTGTCAGGCACTGGAACAGGCTGCCCAGGGCAGTGGTGGAATCACTCAATGATCTTGGAGGTCTTTTCCAACCTTAATTGTTGAATCAGAGAATGGCCTGGGTTAGAAGGGACCTTAATGATCATCCCATTCCATCCCCTGCTGTGTCCAGGGACACCTTCCACTCTCCCAGGTTGCTCCAAGTCCTGGCCAACCTGGCCTTAAACACTTCCAGGGATGTTTTTTTCTACCTGATCCTGGCACAGTTTTGGCCCTGGTGAACTTTCCAGACCCTTCCTAAGTGCTCTTTGAGAGATGGCACCTGCTAGAGACCATTCCCAAAAGGCACTTTGGACATTGCTGCCCAGTTCTGGAGCACAGAAGATCATGGACATGGCCAGCCCGTGCCAGCTGGCCCTTGGCACTGGGTGTAAAATTTCACCCCACAGTTGGAGCAAAGTTCTGGTTTGGAGCTCCCACCCTTTGCACTGAAATCCAGCAGAGCTACTTTTAGCTCCCACAAAGTGAGATGGCTCCTCTGATCTCCCAAAGCTGCCGGAGTGCAGAAAGCTGGGCTGCTCCAAAGGGCAACTCATCCCACTTAGTTACCAATTTGGGAAAGACCAGCAGCGGGTGCTGAGACTTCCCACCTCGTGACACAGCAGGTGCTGATGGAGAGGGGAGGGCAGACTCCCTCTGTGGGAAGTGATGGGAGCAGAGATGATGGAATCCTGGGGAGGGGATTCTGCCCCTCTTCCCCTCTCAGGTGAGACCCCAACTTCAGAGTTGTCTCCAGCCCTGGGGTCCAGCCCAGGAGAGACATGGAGCTGCTGGAGAGAGTGCAGCGCAGGCACCAGGATGAGCAGAGGGATGGAGCAACTCTGCTGTGAAGAAAGGCTGAGGGAACTGGGGCTATTCATCCTGGAGAAGAGGTAGCTTTGGGATGACCTCCCTGTACCTGAGTGGAGCCCACAAGGAAGATGGGGCAAGTTTATTTGCAAGGGTCTGGCATGACAGGACAAGGGGTAATGGTTTTAAAGTGAAAGTAGGTTTACAGTGGATATTAGGAAGGGATTGTTCCCTGGGAGGGTGGGGAGACCCTGGCACAGGGTGCTCAGAGAAGCTGTGGCTGCCCCTGGATCCCTGGAAGTATCCAAGACCAAGCTGGAGAAGGCTTGGAGCACCCTGGGATAGTGGAAGGTGTCCCTGCCCATGGCAGGGGTGGAATGAGGTGAGCTTTAAGGTCCCTTCCAGCCCAAACCATTCTGGGATTGTATGATTCAATGATTAAGGGTGGAAAAGACCTCATGCTTGGGTCATCCAGATGGAAGCACCAGAGGCCTGCACCAAGGGGCAAGCACCAGGCCAGCTTGGACAGCAGGGATGACATTCATCCCTCTGGAAAGGGCAGCTTTGTACAAGGCTTGTATAACCCTCAGGCCTCATGTGGGATGTGGGAGGTTCAGAGCTTTGAAGCCATCAGGGCACAGCACAGAAAGGAGCCCTCAGCGCGGCAGCGCCGCGTTTGCGTGAATTGCGACAACGCTCGCTCTCATCTCTGCTAACTCCCATCCAAAAAGTGCTGATTGGGAGAAGAAAACTTTCAGCTAATTACTGTCTTTTTTTTTTTTTTCTTTAATATTTTTTTTTCCCCCTGTGAGCTCTGACTACTGTTCTTAATTTCCTGACCAGCTTGCGCCCTTCCCCCGCGCCTCTCCGAGCATCTGTGGTCGTTTCAAATTGAGCTGTACTACCTGCTGCTCCGACTTTCCAACATACCCCACCAGTTGGTTTGCCAAACAGTGAACTGCCAGCCATCTGCCATCCGAGGCAGAATTTACATTGTTTCATCTTAAAATAACGCCTTCAGAATATCAAGTATCTCTCGGCATCAGGTTTTGCGCACTGAAAATCGGCCAGGATTCAAAACAAATACCAAATGTGCCTTGGAAAGGATAGGGGAGGGGAGTCGGGGGGGAAAGTTGGAGAGGTAAAGTTTTGAATTTGATGGTTAGCTGATCGGGAGTGAGATGACAAGGCTAAGAATTTTAACCTTGAAAAGGCAAACTCCTTTACACTCATGGAATCCAGGAATGTTTTGGGTTGGAAGTCACCCCCTGCCATGGGCAGGGACACCTTCCACTATCCCAGGTTGCTCCAAGCCCTGTCCAACCTGTCCTGGAACATTTCCAGGGATCTAGAAGCAGCTGCAGCTTCTCTGGGAACCTGCTCCTTTTTTCAGACAGAGGCAATTCCATAGGAGCTGATGGGTTGGGTCAGCATGATCCAGGACTGGTTTCTGTGTATAGCCTAGGACCCTCTCACAATTTTTTTGAGTCAAACACTTCTTGGGCCTTAGTTTCTCTGTCTTCAAATACTTAAAATTAATAATTCACAGGTTCCTGGCCTTCAGTGTGCAATGTGTGTACAGTTTTCATGACAGACAAGTAGCTGGGAATTAATGAGGCAGTTCATGGAATCATAGAATGCCCTGAGTTGGAAGGGACCCACAAGGATCATTGATCCAGCTCCTGGCTCTGCCCAGGACACCCCAACAATCCCACCTCGTGCATCCCTGAAGAACTGCCCAAACTCTCCTGGAACTCTGGCATCTTTGGGAATGTCACCATTCCCTGGGGAGCTGTTCCAGTGCCCAAACACCCTCTGGGGGAAGAACCTTTCTCTGATTTTCAACCTAAGCCTTCTTGGCACATTTCCAGCCATTCCCTGGGTCCTGGCCCTGGTCACCAGAAGAGATGAGTGCCTGCTGTTTTAGCAGAATATTAACTTCATGGAGATCTAAATTACCTGAATCCTTAATCCCAGTCATTATGAGGAAAAATAATGAATTTACTAAAAATGAGAAGCACATTCTAGTGTTTTTTAATAAATCATGAGGCTTTAGGACATAACCCTGCACACAGGGGGCAGGTTAGGACAAGGTGATGTTTAAGGTTCCCTCCAAGCCAATTGTACCATTTTCTATCTTAGTGACAGTGCCCTAAGAAGTCTTTTGAACTCAAACAATACCCACCACTTCACCTGCAGTGAAGGTCTCCACAGGCGATGTTTGCTTGCAAAACTTCCTAAATAAAAGAGGGATCTGATGACTGACCATGGTTCCTCTGATCAGTCACGATTCCTGGGATCTAAACCATAATTTCAGCCAATATTTCTGCTTGGAGAAGTCCATCAGCCCATCCAACCTGTGGCCTGTTATGAAAGGCAGTGAAAAAAAGGGTTAAGATACCACCAACAGTCTTTCATTTGTCTCTCTCTCCTCTTCCAAACCTTCCGCATGGTTCTAAAATTTCTTGAGCCCTAAAAAATTGCTTTAATGTGCTTTCTTCAGGCAATGTGCTAGAAATATCCTCATTGGTGAAGGAATCATGGATAGTGACGAGTCCAATTAAATCAGTTGCTTTCAGTAATGGAAGGTGCAGGAACATAGACATAGGAATGTGTGGAAATGTCAGCCCACAGGATGCATTCCCAGTGTATTTAGTTCTTGTAAAGGGGAATATAAGTGCATGTTCCAGCACACGGGATAATAGCAGGCTCATTCTTCTCATCTCCCAGAACTGTGGGAAAGGTGCATTTGGAGCAGTATCCATTTGTTGATAATAAATTAATCTTTTCAAATGGAATCACCACAGAACTGACCTGTCTCTGTCTCGGCCTGGGGCACCCTGCAAGAGTCAGATGGCATTTCTGTGGTGCCTAATACATGCTAAACACTCAGGAGCACTCTTTTCCAGCCGCATCTCCTCCAGGATCTGTAAATCTGGATGGAATTTATATTTTGGGCCAAAGAACAGCAGCACATCAATTTGATTTCTTAAGCACTCAGAGGGGCACTGATCTTACCTGGCTTTAGCTGTTTAAGAGTAATGGCCTTAACCTAAACATTCCATTATCTGTGGAAAGATATCAGCACCTCCTGGGAACAATCCAACATGTCCCAGGATTGGTCTGCAGTCATTCTAAATCAATGGCAATTTACCCCTGCCTTTCTGCTGAACCAAAAAAATTAACTAGAACTACCTGTCTGCAATTCCCATGTCTCTGGAAGTGTCCAAGGCCAGGTTGGACAAGGTTTGGAGCAACCTGAAATAGTGGAAGGTGTCCTTGACCATGACAGGAGCTCGAACTAGATGAGTTTTAAGGTCACTTGCAACAATCCATTTTGGAATCCCATGATCCTATATTTTAAACGAATCCTACTGAAATAGATGCTACCTCCCATTTTTTGTTCCAGAAATTACACACTGGGTCTTTCTCCTGCCAGGATCCAACAGATGCATTTGAATTTTTTTTTTTTTTTCACTGATTTTCAAAAGGCTGAGCTCTTTTCAGTTGAACATTTGGCCTCAGGAGGCCACTTTATATTCCAAGTCAGAGCTGGATGTCCATAGTGGCAATGCTTCATTCAGATGTTTAAGCTTCAAATCAAGTGGACTGACCCATCTTCATGCCTAGAACTCTCAATTACTCTTCAGAAGTGCCTGGGACCAAGTTAGTATTGTTCTGTTGAAGAGCCAAGCAGAGTTTCAGGCACTTGGAAAGTCATTCTCCACACTATTAAAATGATATCAGGATTCCTGGTACAGTCGGACAGATTTGGACCTGGACAGTGACCAGACATGGTTAGAAAACTTGGACAAACAGGGAGCTATTCCCAGTTGGCTCTTTGGATGCAAGTAGTAGGTTTAGGAAGGAAAAAAGTTAAGCTGTGCCATGTTTTTTGGGCCTCAGGGGCAGCAAATGGGAACTGGCCCATTTTTTTGCCAGTGTAGGTGGAAGCTGGAGTCTCTTGATTGAAGTGTGCTTGATTGAAGTGCTCTGAATTCATGCCAGGCACCTGCATTTTAGGTGTTATAGAATCTAAACAGGATCCTGGAGCAGCCCAAGGTTTGCTTGGTTTGCTCAGAACCGAGCAAGAACCCAGACTCTGCTTTTGGAACTTGCTGCATTTTTATATTTTTACATTTCACTAGCCACTACAAGCCCCAAAGCCACTTAGGCCAAGTGTTTGCTGTGACACACCACAAGATTGTCATGTCTCCAAACCCACTTCTGATTCCTGTGTAAGATGAGTGGTAGAAAGTATTTTCAAGGAACAGATGGTGGGAATGCAGGATAACAAAGAGATTCATTAATGAAGGTATTCAGTGAATTTCCTCTAGTGCCTCCTCTCCCAGAGGTCTCACAAAAGGTGGTTTAGGATAAAACTACTCCTTAAACTCAAGAAAATAACTTCAGTTAGGGCTTGAGGGTGGCAAGACTCAAGCTGGGAGATGTGACTTTACTGCAGCTCCAGAAAAACTAGTGGAGAATATTGATACCCAAATTGCTTCCAGAATGGTTCTGAATGGGGAAAATTACCCATGCTGAGCTTCAGGCTGGCACATTCAACCTACTCACAGGCAAAGTAGGTGTTTTGAAGCCATCAACACAAACCCTGAGATTTTCTGGTTGCTGATGTGTCACATCCCTCCTCATTCATACTGGGAAGCTCAGCCCCTGCTAATCCTTTCACCTGCCAGCTGTGCTTGAGGATTAGCAAAAAATCTGTTTCGCCTTGTCCAAGGTCTCAGAGATGCTTCATCAGAATTGAATTCCATCTATCCAATGCTCTTAAACTTCACAGAAACACTTGAAAACTGTTTTCCTTTTAGAAAACCGAGGGTGAAGGATTAGATCATGTTCAGTGATTTGCATTTATCAGTAAATGCATTTACGGGCGTATCTTGTGGTTTCTTTTTGTGCCTAAGCTGAAGGTCAGCCACCAGAAATGCTTGGCAGCTGGCAGGGAGAAAAGGAAAAAGGGACTACAAGAAATAGCACCTGGCAAAAATTGCCCTTGTTTTGGGAGAAGTTCTGGATTTTTTAGGTGGGCTCTGGCTATGAGAATGCAATTCCTTCAGGTTTCTGGAAGATAAATCTGTGTTTGGCTGTTAATGTCTTTGATGTCTCTCTGTTAAAGAACTTTTTATAGGGAAAATTGTGAAAGTCAATGTGTTTTCACAGTATTGTTGCCATCGGTGATGGAGTTATCCACAAAAGATCAAACTTCGTGTTTATTGCAGTTCTGTAAATAACTTCAATCTTTGAAAGCCCAAAGAAATGTAATGAAAGTATTGGAGATATAAATATTAGTGTCCATAACCCCTGTACTGTTATTTATAAGAGACCGAGGAAGCACAGGAATGGTGGGTGGATTAACTGAAAAACAAATTTTTTGAAAGAAAAAGGCACAATGAGCAGCCTTGTGCTTGGTGTGGTGCCCAAGTTAATGCATGGAGTACTCTCAGACTGTTGTCATCTGAATTATGTCATTTTGAAAGGAAGTGCTGCAAGGGATGTAATTGGTAGGAAGTTTATTTCCATCCTGATATAAATGGACTTGTCCATTTTGTGAAACAGAAAAAAAATAAAAAGACCTGTCAGAATTAATTCTAGGTCTGTATATAGGCCATTTATAAGACCAAAATAGATAAAACTTGGGCAAAGGAAGCTGCTGAGGTCAGATTTAGCCATGGGAGTGATGTCACTGAGAAGCAGTTGGTAGAAATGTTCATAAAAATGATGGAGAGAGGATCACTGAAGGACAAAAGCTGAAAAGAGCTTCTCCCATGTGCATTTTCATGCCTCAGTGCAACCTCTCTCAACCTGGGCAGCATCTCTGTTATGTGGAGAAAGGAATGTTTTTAGTATGAGAAAAGCCATTCATTTGTTTCCCTCTGAGAGACTCATCCTGCATAAGATGCTGTCTGTGGGAGGGTGGAATTCAGGAAATGTTCAACTCTTGTGCTGAGAACGGGGGCTGTGGACTAAATTCCACCTTGGAAGTCCTGTGTTGTTTGTGCCTGACAGGGCCTGACCTTCTCCACAAAAATAACATTGATGTCATGTAGAGTTTCTGAGACAAAGACTGTACAGGTGTTCAGTCATGAAGAAGACAAATTGTGGAGTCGATATCCTGGAAAAATGGCCAGAATCCAATAAAAATAATTATTTAGTCAGTGAGCTGCTGCCTTAGGTCTGCTACAAAGGTAACAGACATGGGATGTGTGGGGGTACTGAGGAAAAACAGGATCTTGGAATTCCTTGTGGTTTTGAAACAGTCATTGATACCCTTTGTTCAATTCTGGATCCATTTGGAAATGAAACTCATGGAAATTAGATAGAATAGAATATTAGAGGGTGGGTTTAGATTAACTCTAAGGAAGGAATTGTTCCCTGTGAGGATGGGGAGTCCCTGGCACAGGGTGCCCAGAGAAGCTGTGGCTGCCCCAGGATCCCTGGAAGTGTCCAAGGCCAGGTTGGATGCAGCCTGGAGTAGTAAAATTGAAGATATTTGAATATTAGGGTTGTAGAAATTTGGATAATTTCTACTGGAAGAACATCTGGAGGCCTGTGCTCCAAGCCTGTGCTTAAAGCAGGTCCAACATACCTCAGGTTGCTCATGGCTGTGTCCAGGTGAATTCTTAATGAGAGAAATGCTTTTCCTTAATACAGCTTGTAGTTCTCACCCCTCCACTCTGCACCTCTAAAGGAGTCTGGGTTTGTCTTCTGTACCCCCTCTTTAATAGTCTAAGAAAACAGTAGGGTCTCCATCATCATTCCCTTCGTTGGGGGAACCCAATTCTCAGCCCCTCCTTTTTTTGATGTGTCCCAAACCCCCAAAAATCTCTGTGACCTTCAAGGCAGGGACAAAATGAAACATTTGTTTGAAATTTTTACCAGGACACCAGATACCTTTCTTGAGGACCTGTGTCTGAATTCCTGAATTCCTGTTTCTCTGGCAATTAAGCAATGCTATGGACTGTCCAGGAAGTTTGTGCACCATGGCTGAGTCTTACAGTACCGAGAAGTTGTTGTAAAAACCTCGTGCTGTTAAAAAAAAGGCGCTTTTTTCCCTTTTTTTTTTTTATTGGTTTGGGGTTTTTTTTGTTTGTTAGTTTTTTTTTTTTTTTTTGCTGATTTTCATTTTAGATTGAATCAGTTCCTTGGTGTTGCTCAGAAAAGAGTGGTTGAGCCATTCTTGCTGGAGATGTTTTCAGGTTTTCCTTGAAAAACTGAAATACCTGCTGCCTGTTACACATTCCTAGAGGCAATAACATTCTTGAAGTGAAATAAACTCATCAATTTAGCAAGAGAAGGGGGAAATTCACAGCCAGGATCCTGGGGCTGGTCAGAGATGTTCAGTGCATGTGTGTGTGTGTATATATTCTGTATATGCAGTGTACTCTGTAATGCAGCTCCTCCCAGTCTGTGAATTCTTACTTGAACTATTTGGGGGGTTTTGGGGAGGGCGGTGGAAAGGAGGGGGAAGTTATTGAGGTGTTGGTATTTTGAAGTTACACTTTTTCAGAAATGAAATAGAATTTCTGATCTTTCCATTGTGAAACCATTTTGGAGGAAATCACATTTTGCTGTGTCTTTTCCTTGTTGTTATCCCCATTTTGACCTGTAATATAATAAGAGATGCAGTTCTTCACTACATTTTCATTATTTCATGGCCACCTTTTATTTCCTTGTTATTATTTTGATGGTAAGGGAGGAAAAAGACAGGGATAAAAAGCATGACAAAGGTGAGCGTAATTGTGATGCACAGAGAAAACCAGAAGAAACCTAATTCAGAGTTCAAAAATGGTGATTTCTTATGAAAATGAGAATATTTCATAAAAATGTAGCTTTGCCACTGAAGTTTTCATTTCCAGGCAAAATTTATTTTTTTCAGAGGAAAATTTAATGGCTTCCACATTTGTGTTCAGTGATGCTGTTGCTCTAAAAGCCCTTTGTCAGTGGTTGCTATAGAAAACCTTTAGAAGAACAGGTGGGTATATATAGGAAGCTTTTAGCCAAGAGCTTTCTCCAAATTATTTTCCTTTTACATTAACGCCCGATCTTGACAAAATAGATTTACAGATGGCCACGTCCTAAATCTCCCTTTAATTAGGGCAACTCAGAAACACTTCCTGAGCATCTTAGAGAGTTTGAAGGTCTGGAAATGGGCTAATCTCTCTGCTGCGTGTTTATTTTATGATTCTATTTCCCATGGGTTCCGCAATTATTTATTTATATTTGGTTTAAACATCTCTCCCCTGAAGGTGACACAAAGCCCAGTTTTAAATGTTTTTCTTTAGCAGTCCAGCTCGTGCCCCAAGCTTGGTTTGGCTCGCTGAGCACAAGATCCTTTCACATCCCTCCAGCAAAATCTTCCATCAGAAAGTCATGAGCCCTGAGAGAACTTTGAGAGAACTTATTACATTATTAATAAACTGGCTGATTAAAGGACACAGTTTCCTCTGGCTTTTCCTAAACTGGTTTTGTTCGTGGTATTTTAATCCGGACACATTCCGTAATTAAGACATTTTGATTCCATATCTGTTAACAGTGATAAGGAACCAAGATAATAATAAAAAATTGAAATAAAAGTGGAGAAAGGCTTGAAGACAGAAGCCTCAGAAGAAAGCCCGGTGTCCTGCAGTCGAGTGTTCTTTTCTATAGAACAGAGTTCAGGTTGGAAAATACGTCCAAGATCGTCAAGTCCAACCTGTGACCAGGTGCCACGGCCACCACTGAGCCATGTCCCCAAGTGCCACATCCACATGGCTCTCAAATCCCTTCGGGATGGGGGCTCCAGCATGGTCCTGGGCAGCTGTGCCACGGCCTGACCACCATGTAAAGGTCCAAAGGAAATAAATCAAATTTGCAAACAAGACCCACATGTGCACAGGAATTCTCTGAGCCATTTGTTTACACATTTCTCTGCATTATGCAGAGATTTGACCGGATTCTGCCTTACTAGACACAGACAAAAGGTTTAATTGAAGAAAGAGGCTTTAATTATGTTCAGCATATGCAGTAGGTGCTGGCAATGCCCTTTGGATAAAAACAAAGCCCACAGGAGCTGAGCTGACACCAGGCAGGATCACTGACTTCCAGCTGCACTGAGCTGAGCCTAGCTGTGAGCCAAGCCCAGCAGAGCTGGATCCCACAAACCCCAACCACTTTAATATGCTCCAACTGGAGCCTAATAAATACATCTCTATTAGGAGCCTAAATGCAGCCAGGACATGGGCTCGGATGTTGGCCTAGGGTTTTTAATAAAGCCTCTGACACAGTTTAGGCCAGATTAATGGGGCTTTTCCCAGATGGGGGCTGAGATAGCACATGCCAGGCACCAAAATGACATTTGGATGTGGCCTCTTGTTTTGGAGCATTTGTTTTGCATGTCCTTAAACAGAATCAGGACAGTTGTCCCATACCTGGAAGTGTCCAAGGCCAGGTTAGACAGGGCTTGGAGCAATCTGGGATAGTGGAAGGTGTCCCTGCCCATGGCAGGGGGTGGAATAGGATGGGCTTTAAAGTGCTTTCCAACCCAAAACATTTTGGGATTGATTCTGTGTTCTTTAGACCAGTCCTTTATCTATTATAGAAACCCTCCAAAGGAGCTTAGAGGCAGATATATAAAATTAATCATCATAATAATAAAAACATATTGTTCTATATTAACCCAGCACTTTAATAAAGGAAGTTTCTAAATGTAGGGCCAAAATGTTTTGTGCCTACACTCCTGTTTTCCTAAGCATCTCTTACAGAGTCTTAACACATCCTTTTATAGTGGATTTGTGGCTCAGTAGCTGCAGAAAGGAAACATTGATGTTGTCAAATACCTGCCCACAGGTGCAGAAATAGATTAGCTCCAAACAAGAATTGGCAGCTTAGAGGTAATATGGGAATGTGGGTCTGGGTAAATGATATGGGAATGTATTGAGGCAGAAAGTAAAGGATGTGACTTAAAATGGGTGGGAGAGTGACTAAATACTGAGAGTTAGGGGCAGATATCAAAGATGGGTCTGATATAGCTGGTACAGAGGAGGCCACAGAGATGCTCCAAGGGCTGGAGCCCCTCTGCTCTGGAGCCAGGCTGGGAGAGCTGGGGGTGTTCACCTGGAGAGCAGAAGGATCCAAGGAGAGCTTGGAGCCCTTTCCAGAGCCTAAAAGGGTTCTAGGAGAGCTGGAGAGAGACTGAGAACAAGGGATGGAGGGACAGGACACAGGGAACGGTCCTGTCCTCACAGGGAATGGTCCTCACTGCCAGAGGGCAGAGATGGATGGGATACTGGGAAGGAGTTCTTGGCTGTGAGGGTGGTGAGTCCCTGGCACAGGGTGCCCAGAGAAGCTGTGGCTGCCCCTGGATCCCTGGAAGTGTCCAAGGCCAGGTTGGATGGGGCTTGGAGCAACATGAGATAGTGGAAGGGGTTGGGGTTGGAACAAGGTGATCTTTGGGAGTCTCTTCCCACCCAAACCATTCTATGATTCTGTGTGTTTGTGATTCTGTGATTCTGAGTCTGTGATTCTGTGATTCTGTGATTCTGTGTGTCTGTGATTCTGTGATTCTGTGTCTGTGATTCTGTGTGTCTCTGATTATGTGATTCTATGTCTGTGATTCTGTGATTCCGTGATTCTGTGTCTGTGATTCTGTGTGTCTGTGATTCTGTGATTCTGTGTCTGTGATTCTGTGATTCCGTGTCTGTGATTCTGTGATTCTGTGTGTTTGTGATTCTGTGATTCTGAGTCTGTGATTCTGTGTGTCTGTGATTCTGTGATTCTGAGTCTGTGATTCTGTGTGTCTGTGATTCTGTGATTCTGTGTCTGTGATTCTGTGATTCCGTGTCTGTGATTCTGTGATTCTGTGTCTGTGATTCTGTGTGTCTGTGATTCTGTGATTCTGTGTGTCTGTGATTCTGTGGCTCTGTGGTTCTGTGCTGTTTCTGCTTTAATTGACATTTGATCATGTCGTATGCAGAATTTATTCCACAGACCTTAAGGAAGAGCTGCTAAATTTGTCCTTCCTGCTATTTGCCACCTGCACTGTGGCAGGCCAACCTGCACATACAGGAGATGCTGCTGGTCACAGATTAGACATTTCTGTGCTATTTTCCTTTTTGAGGAGCTGTATTGACTCCAGTGCTGGTGTGAAATTGGTATTATGAAAGGAATGATGAAGAACTCTCAAGTGGGTCACAGCAGCAGCTCAGAGCTTCGTGTAACCCCATCGAGGGCTGAAGCTGAATTCAGGTGTCACCTTGGCCCTGACACAGGGATAACTTTACCTTCAAGCATTGTGGCTTTCAGGTGGATGGTGAGGCATCTTTCAGGTGGATGGTGAGGGTTTTGTTTTATTCTGACTCACCACTGGTTCAAGAAAAGATTTATTTTTCTCTCCCTGATGTTTAGTGCAATAAGCACCAAAAGAAGCCTCTGCTTTGTAGGTCACCCACCCATTATTCTGCCTTACAGTTTTTAAAGTGCTTTTTCACTTGTGGCTCTGTGATTTTCCAGCCTTTCATAAAAGATGGGCTCCATGAGGGTCATCAGAAATAAGCACTGTGACCTGGTCTGATGGAACAGCTGGAGCTGGAACTGGCTTTCACACCCCAGATAAATAAACCAACCCATGGAGATGTGAGCTCAAACCCACCCTGCTCTCCAGACTTCTGGAATTCAAAGGATGTTTCCAGAATCCTTGTGTTGCTCTTGGATGTTTTGAAGCTCCTCCCAGACAGATGTGTAAAAAAAAAAGTGGAAAAACATTTTTACTTTACATTTCAGATCTATTTATTTGGTATTGTTGTCTCTACTATTGCTGCAAAATGATGTCATGAGCATGTGCCATCCCAAAACAAGCTCAGAGGAGAATAATATTCCAAAGCAGAGGCAATTCTGGGAAGAAAGAAGACATTTTCTTTCCTAGGCCCCCTCCCCAAGCCCCTGGAATTCATGGAGTCAGCTCTCTCTGTATCACCAAGGGGTTCCGATTCCTTTGCAATATGGCAAGCTATTTCTTCCCTCTTAAATTCAGTTTCATCAGCAGCTGTGGCTCAGTGTGAGGCTTTTCAGAATTCCACTGATGTTTTTGCAGGTGATTATTTAGCACAGGACATTGGTTTTGCTATGGATTCTCACAAACATCTGTTGGGACTGACACAGGTAGAGCCCAACCTGCCTCCTGGGAAGGCTGGGTTAGAGGTCCTTCCCATCCTATTTTTACACTTCTTGTTTTTCAGCTGCCTGGTTTTCTCTCTTTTTCTTTGTCTGTCTTCAGCACTGGTTGTCATTATCTGCCCCTAATCTTCTTCTATTTTGTTTTGTGATGCCCTAATAATGAGTTTTTGTCATGTACAATGACTACATCTTGTTTTTCCCCCCTTCCTTTATATCATAATATCATCTGCTTGGGATGTTTTGAGAAAAATGCAACAAGCTATGATAAATCACCCTGTCAAGTTCCCCAGCAATTCAAGCTGTTGCTGAAGTTACAGATAAAACCCAGTGAGAGGCTTTGTGGGGAAGAAAGGTGGGGGAAGGAATTCGGTTCCTCAGCGTCTGCATCTCTCTGGTGCCTGTAATGAATCCACGGGTGGGATGAAATGTGGGGGATGTGTCAACCTTGCTGTTGTTCCTAATGAATCAAGGAGCTATTTTGAAGAGTTTCTCCGTCTCTCAGGAGCTGTTTCCATGTTTGCAATGTGGAATTTTTCGTGCGTTTTGAGCAGCTCTGCCTTTCCAACCTGCACCTGTGGTGCAGTAAAATGTGTTTAGCTTTGTACCAGGCAGGTTAGCAGGTCCAAGGGTTGGGTGGAGCTGGCTGAGAACTTTCTGGAGACCTTTGCAAAGAGTCTGAGGTTTTGCAGCAGGAAGTTGAGGCAAACCCTGATGGTTTTACAGGTGTTGTCTCTGTGTTTATTGTCAGGGATATTTGAGGCGAAAAAGCTTTTTCCTTTTCTCCTAAAGAAGCTCAGTGGGACAAGCGCTCACAAGACATTCAGACCACTTAGTCAGTGAATAACAGAAGTTTTAGAATTTCCCTTTGTGGTGCCTTCAGCCAAAAAGTGAGTTCTGACAGAGCAGGAGCATCCTCTTTTCGTAGCTGCTGCACCTGCTCAAGAATAAAGAACAGCATCCCTGGAGAGTGAAGGACTTTGCTTTCAGATGAAAGGAAGAGGACATAGGAAGTCCAAATCCAAGGGTAGGACACAGGATGTGTTTCTTTTCTCTGAGAGCAGCCATCTTAAACTGAAATCATTCTCTGAATTGCAGCTCCTCGTGGCAGATGGGGAGGGAAACTGCCTGGATACTGAGCCGTACATAGCAATGAAAAGCAGAAGAGAATCATGATTACAGAGAGAAGGAAGAGCAAAGTTTTAAAATAGTTCTACACCCTGTTCCCTCTCTCCCCCAGTGTAGCAATGCTTCAATAGTTTAACACATTAGTGGAAAAAATAGCACCCAGGAAAAGCATCATCCGGAGGAACTGAGATACCATCACTTATCTAGAAATGCTCTGTGCATCAGGAGTGGGAAATAAGCCCAGTGTAAATCATAGAATGACAGAATGATTTGGGCTGGAAGGGACTTTAAAGCTCATCCAGTTCCAACCCCCTGCCATGGACAGGAAAAACTTCCACTATCCCAGGTTACTCCAAGCTGGCCTTGGACACTTCCAGGGATGGCGCAGCCATAGCTCCTCTGTGCCAGGGCCTCCTCAGTTCCACAGGGAAGGATTCCTTCCCAATATCCCATCTAACCTTGCCCTCTGGCAGTGGAAATTAATACATAAAGCACAGCCTGATTTGTCCTTGTGCATTAAATTGTGCTGTGGAGATGCCCCTTGGCCCATCCACACCGGTCCCTGTTGGACACGTCCTTGGAACAGTGGGGCTGGCTCTGGCACTATCCCAGGCAATTCCTGGCCATGGTGGACAAGCCAGCACAGGCCAAGGAGCATTCCCAGTGTGGAATCTGCATGTGGAAACCCATCCTGAGGGCCTGGGAGAGGTTAATGGATGGCTGCGAGCTGGGCTGTGACATTTAAGCCTCTGGGCCACGGTGAGGTCTCAGGTGCATTTTTCGAGAGACGGGAATCAGTGAGTGATTTCCCTGGCAAAAAAAGAAGGCTTCTTGTAAACATCCTCTGCAAGAAAAGATATTATTAAATTACCTTTACACACATACTCGCAAGGATAGTGTTTGGTTGGCGTTAGGCTGGGAATGGAGAACTTTGAGCAGAAATGCTGGTACTGAAACACAATTACCAGCCCCAGCTTTGCACAGCTGCTCGTGTGGGGCCTCTGTTGTGTGATGCCAGATGCGAAAATGTCCCTTTGTTCAACAGTTCCACACAGTTTGTTCAACAGACGGTGACAATTTCGTGTCGGGTTCATTCAGCTGAGTTCATCTATAAATTATGGAAATGGCCTGGGATTTCCCTGCCTGGGAGATAACCTGGTTATCTGTGCCACATGCCTGGAGCACAGGCCAGGGTGTGTGGAGATTCCAAAAACACTCCCAGTGCTTTTGGAATCTCCAACCAAACCTTGCTCTCAGGGGATTAAGCAAACCTGCAACTCAGCCGTTTATGTGGGAGAAAAATGCCATGGAGAAGTATTATTAGAAGAAGAGATGGCTTCCCCCCCCCCCCCCCCCGCCCCCTTTTTCCTGGTGTAAGATAAGAAATCACGTGTGTAGTGTGAATTCATCTGGTTGAGCTTTGAAATCATTGCAGAAAATACCTGTGATCTGTTTTCCACCCTCCCAGCTGCCCAGAGTGGACATGTTCCATGCCTCGGGATGCCAATTTCAGTTTGAAAGTTCCTTGGCACAGAGACCCATTATTCCTCATTATCCCCACAAAGGCCATGCACAACTTGCTGATACATATATATATATATAAATATATATATATATGTATAAATAAATATATCTATAAAATCATCTTGCTTATAAACGCAGGGTTGTCATGGTGATTTGAAAGCTGCTGTAATGCAGTTAATCTTATGCACAGACCCACTCTTATTTCAAATCAACCATACAACAACTCACCTTATCTGTAACAGCATTCAACATGCCCCTGGGGAAGCAAAAACTCTCCATAAGGTTGTACAGTTGATTTTTTGGGGGAAGTAGGAGCATCCCCCTTCTTTGGACCTCACCTGGCTTCCAGAAGCTGTCAGCTCTTCCTGCAGCCCTGAGAATATTCCTGCTTATTTATTATTTACCCAACACAAACCTGAGCTTTTTGTTGGGGTTTGGGGTTCTCCTGCAGGAAGAACCTGTCTGTAATTAATTCTCAGTGACACCTCAAAAGTCCAGCATGGAGGTGGGAAGTTTCTCTTTTGTCCATGTGCTCTATTCCTTAAATATTCAGTGAGGAGACAACCAGAGGAGGCGGGGGAAAAGAAAAGAGGGATTAATTTTGCCAGCCCTGTAGAGATGCTCTGCAGGGAGCAGTTCAGCTCTAATGGAAGCCAGTAGGATGGGATCAAGTCCTGGGAAGACAAAATAAAACAAAGAAAAGGTGGAATATTAATATTTAATTTTCAAGGATGGGAAGTTTTGTGCCTTTCCTGAAGAGAGGCCTCTCTGTACCTATCATTATTCGGTGTGGTCCTTCCAACTCAGGATACTCTGATTCCTTCATTAAGTGCAAAATTTGCGATTTTTTCCCCCTTCTGTATGGAAAATAAGTCTGTAGATAAAGACAAGATGCTCTTTTATGTAAGATCTAGATCTCTATATTATATATGTATACATTATATATGATATTTCAAGTACAAAGGAAATTTCACCATGTAAAATGGAATTGTTACTTCCTGAGATGTTTTTCAGCACAGGGAAGGACCAGTTTCAACACATTACTGTTCAGTACAGGGGGGAAACAAGGGGTGAAGTTGGGGGAACTTCTACTCTGACCAGGGACAGGACCCAGGGAACAGCTGGAGCTGTGTCAGGGGAAGTTTAGGTTGGATGTCAGGAAAAGATTCCTTCCCTGGAGGATGTTTGGGCACTGGAACAGCTCCCCAGGGAATGGTGGCATTCCCAAAGCTGCCAGAGCTCCAGGAGTGTTTGGACAATGCTCTCAGGGATGCACGAGGTGGGCTTTTTGGGATATCCTTTCCTGGATGATCCTGGTGGGTCACTCCCAGCTCAGGACGTCCCGTGATTCTGATTCCATGGATTTCATGGAAACACTTTGCGGCCCTGAGGTGAACAACAGTGAAAACCAAGTGGAATTTTAACCTTTTAAGTTGCACATTTTAACTCTGGGAAGCCAAGGAAGTCCAAGGCAGAATGGAAATGTGAATCCTTCAGTGTGTCCTCTACTCATTATGAATCCCTGTGGTTTCCAGCAGAGCCATCAAGGGCTGCTCTGGAATGTATGGACGTGGGAAAGGTTGCGGAAAAAGATTATTTAAGAAACAGTATGCAATGATCTGATAAAAGATGACAACATAATTAATATCCTCGAGGAGGCAGAGTTAAAGCTCTATGAGCCTTGCATTTCTCATTTCCTGACTTTTGAGTGCTTAACTGTGCATATTTAATGTTATATTAAAATAAAGGAGAGGCACACGTTATAGGCAAAGAGCCCCTTTCCTGCTACTTGAAGATGCTGAATTATTTCACGGAAGATGCATTGTTTTGATGGGATCTGCATGATGTGAATTGAAGTGACATCAGCTGCGAGCCACATCTATAATTCTAATTTATAATATATTTGTAAATTGGGCTGTGCATGATTCTCTCCGGTATCAGAGGACGTGCTGCTTTCTGACAGACATCAGCTGAATGTGAAATCACAGAATCCCAGGATGGTTTGGGTGGCAAGGGACCTTGCAGTTTGTCTCATTCCGTGTGCAGGGACACCTTCCACTATCCCAGATTGCTCCAACCTGGCCTTGGACACTCCAGGGATGGGACAGCCACAGCTTCTCTGAACAGCCTTTAGACAGAGGCAATTCCATGGAGCTGAAATTCCTGAAAGAGTTTTGTTTTTTTTGAAACAAGAAGTGGCTGAGGCTGTTTTGTTTCTCTGCATGTGCTGCTCTGTAGAGCAACTGGTTTGAACTGGGGAGGAAAACCTGGCCTGGGGAAGTGACTTAGAATGTATTCCTAGCTTTGCTACAGGGGATGGTGGAAGCTCTTTTATTGTAAAACTGAGCTGAAATGAAGTAAAGCTGCTTAGAAACAGATTTCCAAAAATAAGGGTAGGTAGTGACTTTTTAAGAAGCACAGGGGAAGGGGCTCAGTGGGGATTATTCCCAGAGATGTCACCAAGACACAGCACAAATGTTTCCTCTTGTAACTTCTTAGGAGAAAAACCTGAATTCTCAGCAGGTGGTGTCACTGCTCTGCTCTTTAATGTGCCTGCCTGGCTGTGCTGTCACCTCCCAGCTCTGGTGTCAAAGTCACAAATCTGCACAGCCCTGCAGATGGAAGATCACATTAAATAATAAATTCCCGAATTAATGCACAGCACTTGGAGGTGGAGTGAAGGTGGAGTATTGAGGTGATGATGGTGGAATGGCAGCTCTTGGTGTTCACAGCCTGGGCTTGCCATCAGACTTGGATGGCTGGAGTGGTGTCAGGGGAAGTTTAGGCTGGAATTAGGAAAAGATTCTTCCTCCAGAGGGTGTTTGAGCACTGAACAGGCTCCCCAGGGAATGGGCACGAAGCTGCCAGAGCTCCAGGAGAGTTTGGACAGCGCTCTCAGGGACAGTTTGGGATTGTTGGCGTGCATGTGCAGGGCCAGGAACTGGACTGGATGATCCTGGTGGGTATATTACGACTCAGGACATTCTGTGATTCCATGAAATCCTGCTCTCATTCTCATGCTCTCAGAGCACCAGGGCTTTTTCCTCATATCTGAACCTTCTCTCTATTCCAAACACCCAGGAAGGCTCTATCCAAGTACCAACCCTGTGTTACCCAGCAGGACTGGCCTGGAGGCAGAAGTGCCGTGGCCTAGACAAAATGCAAATTAGGTCATTTTTCTGGGAACTTTAGGAGTTACAAGGCTGCTGCATTTATTGTTTTGAAATTTGGACAAACCCTTGTAAAACATATTTACGTCTGGCTCCCACGATAAATAGTCTTGTCAGATCAAGAAAATATCTGGGTGGGTGTGGAGAGGAGACTGGAATGTGCACAAATGGGATTTAATGGACATTTCAGGCATTTTCATAGTCCCTGGCACTACTGATGCAAACCTGGAATAATTTTGTCTAAGGATGTGGACCCAAACCTAGCAGGAATCAGATTAGACTCAGGTTTGTTCCGTGGGCAGGGAATTGCAAGCAGCTTTCTGCCATCATGAGGCCAATTTTCCTTCACCCAGTCTATTATTCTGGAAGGCTGAAAATTGTGCAAACTGCATAAAAACACAGGACCAGGTGTGCTGGGGCTGACCAAAGGTCCACCCAGCCCCTTGCTCCCATGGCAGCCACCTGGGCCGGGCCTTAATCTCAGCCTGAATGTAATGAGGTGTGGGAAGAGCATAGCTCAAGCCTTCCTTTTTCAGACAAAATGAGGCAGGTTTGGAGACCAGGTGACTGGGGTGGGAGGTGAGACCTCCAGATTAGAACAATTCCTTCTTTTTCCAAAGGTATTAGGAGGAAAAGGACAAGTGCTGGGTACTGGAAGATTGTGATGTTCCTTATTATCTTCAGATAATAAAGATGCAGAGAGGAGGTGTTGTCCTGAAGATTTAGAACAGACTTGAGAAGGAATTTCAGATCCTTCTTTGCTGATCCCTTTGATCCAGCACTTTTCAGACAGTGAAATAGATTTGATGACCCACCTGGTCAACCAGGCTGGGATGGAGAGCTCTTGTTCTGGCCAGATTCCCAAAGCCATCTGCTGCAGTGCCCACTGGCAAATCCCAGCCCCTGGGGGTCTTACTCTGTGTTTTGGGACATGCACAGCTCAGAGCTTGTGCTGAAGAGCAGAAACTTCCATAATCTGAGGATCTGGAGCTGCTCCTCAGCAGGATTTGCAAGACCTTAGGGCATGGAACAAGGAGAGATTTGGATGCCACAAGGAAACTTGGCCAGACCTGGGGAAGAATATCCTGAACCCTGCTTGGATGTTGTTGTGAAAAATGAAAGTTTTTCAGTTAATTTTCCTGCTACCAACCTTTAAAAGTTGGTTGAGAGGCTAAACCCTGATAATGTGAAATAACCCCAACTGTGAGAATTATATAAAACACCCCCTGTCAGCAACATCCTTTCACTGGGATACAATAGGAACAAAATAATCCTTCCTTTTATAAAGCCACAATTAATTTCTGATGACTGGTAGCATCCTGGATGTTGGCTTCTGCTGTGTTTGTACTCCTGACAGAGGGAAGAACTGCAAACACTGACTGCCAGGTACCCAAATAATAAAAATAATAAAAAGCTGCCAGGTGATGTAAACTTTGGAGAAGGAATTTCCGTGGAGGGGACGTGAGTCAGAACTCTCTGTGCCATCACTGGCAGCAGGCTGCTATGTAGGACACCCAGTTTGCACCAAAATAGCTTCTCTGGCATCAAAGTCTGAGCTGCAGGAGAAGGAAGAAGAGGAGGAGGAGGAGGAAGAGGCAGAGTATCAGATCCAGGTGCACTTGCACGGCTGAGAAAAAAGGAGATCCTGGCTTCTCCTCTCTCCTGCTGCCCCCTTCCACAGTTCCTTTCCACATGGATTCGTGTGCTGAGCCACTTCAGAGATCTAAACTGGCACACAAAATACTGTGGGTTAGTTTCCCACTGATACAATTCCCTGGGCAAGTTGTCCAGAAGGCAGCAAGAGCTCCAGCACTCACCTGAGGAGGCTGGAGAGCTCTGAGCAAGTCCCTTGCAGCAGCACTTGTGCCTTTGGCCAGGGGACATCAACACCTCAGCCTGTTGTACAAGTGTATTGATTTTTTATGTAACTCAGTGAATTGTTGGACTCAGCAGCCTTAGAGATCACAGAGTCATGGAATGGTTTCAGTGGGAAGGGACCTTAAAGTTCATCTCACTCCACGCCCTGCCATGGGACAACTCCCCAGGTTGCTCCAAGCCCTGTCCAGCCTGGCCTTGGACACTTCCAGGGATCCAGGGGCAGCCACAGCTTCTCTGGGCACCCTGTGCCAGGGACTGCCCCCTCTCCCAGGGAACAATTCCTTCCCAATATCCCATCCATCCCTGCCCTCTGGCAGTGGGAAGCCATTCCCTGTGTCCTGTCCCTCCATCCCTTGTCCCCAGTCCTTCTCCAGCTCTCCTGGAGCCCCTTTAGGCTCTGGAAGGGGCTCTGAGCTCTCCCTGGATCCTTCTCTTTTCCAGGTGAACATTCCCAGCTTGTTGAACTTGGTTGCTGGGCCAATCCTCATGGTACTTCCTACCCAAATCTGATGGAAATTTGCCTCAAACCCATTAAGTTTTCTTTGTGACTTTGCTTTCAGTGACAGCTTTGAATGGGGGAGACCTAAGTGTGAATTCAAGGAACAGAGCAGGGAATCCTGGAGGTGATTCCAGGTTAATGGCCCAATGTCCTGGTACAAATATTGCTCAATTAAGACGTTTTCCATCACATTCTCTCTTACAAATGTGGATGTTTTATTGATGCAGAGCTAAATCAAGTATCTGCCATCACTGCACTCTCTTCCTCCACTCCCAGCTGGCATTCCATGCAGCACATATTGCAGTTTTCTTTTTGAACAGAAGCCTTTTCATCTACTGGAAAGCAGAAAAATGCCATAGGTGACATAGTTTAGCAGCATTAATCACATTAAATCTGTCTGAACTGCTGCAGATGGGGAAAAAAAAAAGTCCTGTTTGCATGTCAGGGCTCCAGGAAAACTGATTTTCCTTTCAGAGAGATGAGAACAGCATTTTCCTTTCATTTAGTTTAAACAGAACAGAAACTTGGGTCTGGAAAGGATTTCCTGGGTCAGCTAATGTTGTTCCTTGTTATTCTGGGCAACAATCTCATTGAATCCTTCCCAAAAAAAGAAACAGGAACCATTTGACACCTAGTGAGATTTTTCTCCCAGTTATTCCCATTGTGAGGGGAATAACTTCATTTTTCTGAGAGTAAAATATTTTGGTTGTAATATTTTTCATTTAATTTCCACATGTCTTCATGGCCAATTGAGCCACAGCTGTGGTTCAGATTCTCTCCCAAACCCTGTCCACATCTGCTGGTTGCTCATTGGCCTTGGACAGGGAACAGAAATGCTTTGGAGGACCAGGATAATGTGGAATGGCAATTCTGCTTTGCCAGATGGTGCCATTCTTTAGGAAAAAACTGTCAGTCATTGCCTGTTGGACTAATTCCTTGTGCCAACCACTACAACAAAGCTGATAATGGATGATTTGGGAGGTTGAAACCATGGAGGATTTAGAGATTTTCTTGCCCTGGAGCCTGAGTAAGCTTTTCATCAGTGCAGGAGTTGAGGCTGTGGATTCCCTACACACCACAAATATGGGGATGGAACAATGAACTGGCACCAGGGTGGGGTGAATTGTCCTGGAGTTTAATCATGGAATCATTGGAAAAGGCCTCTGAGATCATCCAGTCATAATGCTCTGCTGCCAAAGAGCAGGGGAAGAGGATTGCTGGCAGAATCCTGGGAGATCCTTGGATAGGTCCCACTGGCTTGCCAAAAAAATCTTATTTTGACAGTTTGATCCCAAAATCTTGGAAAGGCAGCATCCTGCCGCTCTGAAGTTGGCTGATTCTGATTCAGTAGCGCAGTGAAGATCAGCTCCTAAGGCTTAGAGATATCATGGAAGTAGAAATCCCCTAATTCTGAAAGATTTATCTGCAAATATCATCCAGTGGGAGAAGATGGATGCAAATGCCAGAGCCAAAGTGCCATCCAAATGACTAATGACTGAAGGCTGCTCACCCCAGCTTGTGTCATCAGCAGATAAATTAGTGGAATAATGTTTTCAGCTGCTTGATAATGTACAGGTGGAAGGAAAAAGAAAAAAAAAAAGCACAACAGCGCTAATTAATATGGAACAGATTAAGAGATGCCCCAAAGAGCCTTGGAAATTGTGCAGTGTAAAAGTAAAAGTTCTGTAATGTGAATAAACCATGTAGGAAATGCTCTGGACAGTCCCACCAGCAGCCTGCTGTGGTCATGGGAGGAAATTATTAACGTCCATGTCTCTATCCAAGACTTCTTGGATGATTCTGTCCCTTATTCCACATGTCTCATTAAGAGATGCATCATGGGTGAAGCCTGAAGGGCAGAGCTGTTTTCATTCATGATATTAATTAATACACATACTCTTAATTTACTTTTGGAAGCATGTGCAAACTGCCCTTGGGAATGATTCCTTGCCCCCCATCTTTGACACTGTGCTGGGAAAGATGGTTAAGGGAGTTAGTGGGGTAAAAATATGCCATGAGCTGCTCTAAACCCTTTCAGTTCTCATGATGAAGTTATTCTGCCTGTGCTCGTCACTGAGGTTGGAAAAGCCCTCTGAGATCTTTGAGTCCAAGTCCATTTCCCAGTGCTGCCAAGGCCACCACTGATCCGTGTCCCTAAGTGCCACATCCACATGGCTTTTAAATCCCTTCAAGGATGGGGACTCCCCCACTGTCCTGGGCAGTGCAACCCTTTCAGGGCCCTTTTTTGATATTTGGTTTTTTTGTTGTTGTTTTTTTTTTTTTTTTTAATAGTTGAAGATTTTACTTTTCATGCCTGGATTTAAATCTTCATTTTTCATCCATTTCTGAGAGCTCAACTCTTGATGATCAGTTGTTTTCCCATGGTTTTCCAATCCTCTTCATATTGATCTTGGAGCTGTTGGCTCTTCCAAGTGGGTGGAACGTGCAGGAAATGGGTGAGGTGGTGGGGGCCTGGAATAAGGAATATTTGGCACCTGTTTTAATGGGAAAGGAGGACCTGGCAGTGTAGACATCAACCATTCTATTTCCTAGAAATATGCTGGCACAAATAAAAGCTTCATAAGCACCCAGAAAATCCTTTTAAGCAAGAAAAGGCAACCAGGTCTACATGGAACTGCTGGAAATCAGCAGGCAATTTGCTGGAAGTCTGAAGTCAGAGAATTTAACAGGAGTTTTGATATTTGTTCTGTGTCAAAAGAGAAAGTTGCATTGAATAAAGCTCACAGGGCTCTGGTTTAGGCAAGAACTATTTGGAGTGGAAAAGAGCAAGGCTGGGAGACATGGGAAAGGATTGGGAAAATATCCATTGGGAGAGCTAGAAATGGAGCTGCTCCTGCTGTGGGACAGTAGGATGACTGAGAGAGCTGGGGGTGTCCAGCCTGGAAAAGAGAAGGCTCCAGGGAGACCTTAGAGCCTCTTTGAGTCCCTAAAGGGGCTCCAAGAGGGTGATTGGACAATACTAAGGGCACAATTTACACATATAATAGAATAAATTCTTTAGGAAAATCTGGTGAAATGAGTGCTAATTACCATGGTGGGGGAGTTGGAACTAAGTGATCCTTAAGTCGCTTTCCTACCAGAACCACTCCATGAACACTTCAGAGTCTCAACTTACAGAATCCATTTATTCTACGTTTGGTTCAACAACTTCAGGAGAATCAGTCTTTCATGGAAACTTGATTATCTCGCTGCTAGAAGTCAACCCCAGATCCAAATGAGAACAATTTCTGATTCTTGTCTCAATTTACAGCTCTGGATGTGCAGAAGGGGTTAAATCTCTCTCCCCATCCTGCACACGCACACAGAGCCCAACACAACACTTTGTTCCATGTGTCTGCCTGGCAACTTGGGAGAGTTTTGCTGGCATGTGGGAGAGACCTGCAGGAGTCAAGTGCAGCATTAATGTGAGTTCCCAGTGGCTTTGGGGGAAGCTCATTACTGACCTGGCTTTGGCGTCTTCATTTACAGTAACGCTTTAAATATTTAATCCATCTCTCCTTCTTTCCTGTCATGGGCCATTTTCCCTCAATTGATTCCTTGTTTGGGGTGGGGGGCAGGGATGCTTGGAATGCTTTTGTATTAGTGGAATTCTATCAATTATCCTCATTAACAGGCCTGGTAACAACAGGGATTTGTCGAAGTTTTGTGTTGCACTTTTTGCCTTGGGTTCCCAAAGAACTTCAGGGGCACTCGCTGGGTAAAGGTGAGGAGCAAAGCTTTGCTGAAAGTTTAAAAATCAGAGGGAAGGGAAGTGGAAGGCTGGTATGAGAATCATGGAATGGTTTGGGTTGGAAGGGACCTGTAAGACCATCTTATTCCCATCCTCCCACCACGGGCAGGGACACCTCCCACTATCCCAGGTGGCTCCAGCCTGGCCTTGGACCCTTCCAGGGATCCAGGGGCAGACACAGCTTCTCTGGGCACCCTGTGCCAGTTCCTTACCACTTTTCCCAGCAAAAAGGTGCATGGTCTTCATGGTTGCATCTCCTGGGATTCCTCACCAGGTCAGGCACTGCTGAGGCTCCCATGTGGCCAAGCAGTGCCCTCATATCACACAATTCAGCTCCGCTGCAAGTACAGATGTTGCAACATCTGCTTTACAAGCAGGCACATAGAGGGAAGGGACCTGCCCCAGCCTCTCATTCTGCAGCCTCGTAAATCTTGAGTTGACTTTACAGGATCACAGATCAATTTTTCCCCAAAGACATTTTTTTTTTTCTTTTTTTGGTGATATTTTTTGTGAGATCTCTAAGCTTCACTTTGCAATCCATGAAATCAGCATCAGGCAGGATGTTAAGATGATCAGGAAAATCATGAAAATGGTATCATACCTCTGGGGTTGTAAAGGGGTCTTGGAGTGTTCTTGATGACCACAAGATCGCTTTATGAACCCTAGAAAGAAAGAGAGGGCTGGGAATGGTTGCCTTTCACCAAGCCAGGCTCAGAGAAGAGAATAAAACCCTTCAGTAGCTGGGGGCAAATTCTTTTAATGGACAGGAAAAATGGGGTTTCAGAGAATGTACTTGAAAGAGAATCACAGAATATTTTGGTTTGGAAGGGGTGTTAAGGATCATCAGTTCCAACCCCTGCCATGGCTCCATTAGACCAGGTTACTCAAAGTCCCATCCAGCCTGGAGAGGACAACAAAAATATTAAAAATAAATCAAATCCCTTGCACATTTCCTCACTGTTACTGATTTTTATTTATCAATCAGCCAAGAAATGCTCAGGTGTGTCAGATATGCAGCGTCTGTGTTTGCACTGCCAGTCTTAAATGTGGTGTCCTCAGTTAGCTGGAACAACAAATTAAAAGAAAACACCCCCAAGCCTGACCTGTTCCCTGGTACCTCAGCATGAAGTGCTATCCCACAAGTGCCACAAGAGTTTTTCTACAAATACCACTGATCCAGCACAGAAGAAAGAGAAAGCTGGGTTCATGCTCCGTGGAAGGAAGGTATTTCCATTTCAAGGAAGATTTCATTTCATCACAATACCTGATAATACCACCCATTATTATACAGCTAAAACGCTCAGCCTTTGAACCCAGAAAACGATGCAGGACTCGAGGACCGGGCTCTGTCCAACTCCATTTGTGCTGCCACAATTTAAGCAAGGATTTGAGGAGTGGGCTCTGAATACCCACAAATTGCAGAACAAACACTGCTGCTGTCATTATTGATGGTCTGTGTCCTTGATACAAGTGCTGCATCTCAAGGAGAGGAGTATTCATGGATGGGCCAGTGCTGACTTTCTTGGTACACTTCATTTCAGTTTTGTTTGGTGAGTGCTGCAGGCTTTGAATGAAGATGCAATATTTCATTTACTCCCCTCTTTTCTTCCCTGGAAGCTGTCAAAGGATGAGAGCTGTGATTGTAATTGAAAACATCCCAACAAAGCCTCAAAATTATTATAACTGAGATTAAAAAGTCTTATTCTTTAACTACTGTTAGACTTCACCTTGAGAAGCCATCCCTGACCTTCAAAGAGGAATTTCATGGCTAATAATAAGAAGAATTTGATAATTTAGCAGATGTTGACCATTCATTTGCCTGTATGGTCACAAAGAAACCTCAGTCTTCTAATTGAAAATGTGATTTGCCTTGACTTGGAATCACAGTGAGGAATTCTGGCACCTCAGTCTTGCCAGTGGAGCTGGATGCTCCCCATTTTAGGGATGTCTGACAGTTCCTCTCAGAAGTCTTTTCCCTCAGTTGATTGATGCTTCAGCAAACATTAATTTGGGGGGAGGGGGGGTGTGTGTGTGTGTGACATTTTGTGTGCCAGTTTTCTGCCTCCTCAGACTGATATTTTTAAAATTCCAGCCAAAATTGTTGGGAACAGGAAGCTGGAGAAAAACATGTTGTTTTTCAATACTAAAATATTTCTCCCAGCCTGTCTACGAGGAGCTTTGGTACCTCCCCACTGCAGAGTGGGGATCTGAATTTCAGGAAGGAGGCGTTTTTTGCGCATATCCCGCTTTTTTTTTTTTTTTTTTTTTAAATCTCCCTGCGGAAATTTCCCTGTTTTTTCTTAATTTGCAGATTTAATTAAAAAATCTAAAAAAAAATAAAACAAAACAAAACAAAAAAACCCCCAAACAACAACAACAACAACAACAACAACAAAAACCACCAAGACACATCTGGGAGAGATGTCACAGCATTCAAAAGCTGAAGCCCTCAAGAAATGCTGCGGGGGATGTGTTGTGCTGCTCTGGATGTGCCCGCTCCAGCACCACGATGTGTTTTTCAAGAAGACAGGGATGCTCCTTCCCATCCTGGCTGGTGTTTGCTCTTTAAATTTTGGGAGCTAGGTTCTCCTGGGGGTTTAAAGCGATTTTAAAGTGATGAGGGACAAGATGCCCTGCTAGAAGGCATGAAAAAGAAAAAAAGAATTTAAGGGGGAAAGAAAGAGAATGTTGGGACAAAGAGAGAGGAACAAGAGAGGAAATGGGGGAGAAATGTTTTAGAGCTACTCAGAGACATTGGAGAGAGAGATGGGGCCAGGGGAGCCAGGCCCTGGTGATGAAAGGGAAAAATAATTCCCATTTCTTAGCCCAAGGACTGTTTATCACACCACAAGCCAGCAGGGTTGGTTTAAATGATGGAATCATTGTATCCCAGCATGGTTTGGGTTGGAAAGGACCTCAAAGATCACCAATTCCAACTCCTGCCATAGGCAGGGATGCCTTCCATTATGCACAGCTGCATTTCCCTTCTCCTTTCCCCTGTTTTCAGTATCCCACACAGAGCACATGATCCTGCAGCTCCTCATTTCCCAGGAAACACAGCTTGGAGCCCGAGAGCAGTGTCAAACTCCCCAGAACAAAGTGCTTGGTGGTGGATTCCATCATCCCAGCAATCCCAGGGAACATCCCCTTCTGCAGCGTCAGGTATTAGAGAAGGAGCAAGACACACTCAGATAGGAGGGAAAAGAAAGGAAATCAAGCTGCTTTCATGTATTCTTTGTAATTGTTTTTCCCCTGTTGTTCAGAATTCTAGTTAAAAAAAATTAAAAAAAAAAAAAATAAAGAGAGAAAGGAAAAGAGGGCTCTAACATTTACTGGCAGTAATCATTGTACCATCTGCTCCGGGAGCTGCTTCCAGAACACACATTCTCAGCTGCTGAGCAGTCAGCTCCCCATCCCTTCCTCTCAGAGACAGGCATGCCAGCAGTTCCTAAACTGTAACAGCATGAACAAGCCTTTTTCTTTTCTTTTTTTTCCCCCTCCTTTTTTCCCCTTTCAGTCGCTGGAATTTTTTTTTTTTTTCTGGATGTTTTGCCAGATTGTTTCTAAGACTGAGCTCTTCCCAATTTGAGGTTCTTCATCTGAGCACCTGGTGGTTAAAAATATGGAGAATTTTAATGTTTTAATATTTCAGAGTGCCCCAAGGAGGGTTGCTTTGCAGCTGAGCTTCACTGTCACCTGGGCTTCATTGAAGGATGGATTTATCCCATGTTTCTTCTGAGGGGAAGCTTTCCTGGTGGGATCCCCTCCTGCCTAGGCATGGACACCTCTGATTTCTGCTCTCATGATCCGTAACTGAGCTCAGCTCCAGCTTCCTCCCCTTCTCTTCTGCATGCAAAGTCAGCGCTGAGCTGTTCAATATCCCTGGCTTCCTCAGACATCCCAAATCCATCAGGGAATCACAGGAATGAACCAGGAGGAGATTCCTCACCACCAAACAGGCTGAAAGGAGCTGGGACATCCAAAGTTGCCCTCTCTGTGCTCCTGCATCGCTGCCCTTTGGCTGGTGGGGAGCAGAAGCTCTTAAGGAAATAGGTGACCAATTTTGAGAGCAGAGAGTGACATTAATTAGCCAGCTCCTCCTGTCCTTGGATGCTTCTGTGTCACTGGCTCCCCAGTCTGTGGCTCTTGAGCCCTCTGTTGTCGTTTCTTTCGGCAATAACAACCCACAGCCTGTGTTTGTACATTTAAATTCAGGATGTAAAAACATCCCTCAGTGCAAGCCCCCCTTCAGCCCTCCCACTGCAAAGCCAATGCTTCCCAAAGAAAGGAGGCAGAGTGGATGCAGAGCCCATTATCCTGTCCCAGGAGGCAGGGATCCATACGCTTACAGATGTGCTCATGGAGAGAAATCTGCATTAGGAAAAAGAATTCCTGCTTGACCGGCGGATCTGTGCTAAACCACATGGCTGGAAGTGCAGCTTTGCAGGGAGAAGGGACTCTGTGGGATGGCTTTGTGTGATTTTTTTATCTGGGTTTCACTGCAGCAAGAGCAGATCTACTTCTTTACAACGGGAGAAATGGGATTTCTCCCTCAGCCTCGTGCACTCGCTCTCAAGATGGATGGGTGTTTTCCCATCCAGAAATCAGGGTTGGGTTGTTGTTTTTTATTTTTATTTTTTTAATCCAGCTGAACTGTTGTTTTCACACCTGGAAATCAGGTTTGGGTTTTTTGGGGATCAGCAGCTGAACTGTAAAGCACATCACAGAGCTTGGAGCCTCAGGCACTGACTGTGTGCATGAACCTCTGGATTTTCACAGGCTGTGACAGTCCAACCAGTTCTCTGCTGCCATTTTAGAAAACACAAATTTCTGGGGTCAAATGGGTCAGACAGACGATTTGAAAAAAATATTTATCCTCCTCATAACAGGTGATTATGGCACAGGGTAGATCAGAAGATGAACAGAAGTAGTTGGGAAGACAAGAAATGGAGAATAAATGAGGAAGCAAAGAAATGAGAAAAATGGGAAGGTGTTTGGACCTCAAAGAGCTCCCAGATATTGGTGCCCATTTCAAATATTCCCTCTGCAAGGCAAGCCCATCCATTGACCTCCTGTTGCTGGTAAAGGAGACAGAATCTCCTTATAGTCCTATTGCTCCTCCCCAAATGATTCTTAGATGTAGGGCTGTGTGGTGAAGGGGAAGATTCCCTGCAGGATGGCTGATTTTTAGGACCAGAAGCCCTTTCACACCCAGGGATGGGCAGGTGCTGGTGCTGTCACTGGGTGAGTGGCTGTCTCATACAGGACAAGCCAGCCTTGGCACACAAAGCAACAGTTCATGCTTGGGAGGTTGGGAAAGAACAAACTGAATGACCTCATTCCTTCCATGGAAGCACAGATGCCATAAGTGGGGATTAAGGACAGCAGATCTCAGACCATCCCTGGTGTCAGGCACGGTGGGAGAGGCCACGCTGACTTGTGAACTTGGATCTGTCTCTTGGATGAGGGTGGGAAATCCTCTCGTGTTTTTTTTTTTTTTTTTTTTACCCACTCCGAGTTCTCTGGGTGGTGGCACCCCCGTTGCTCCCCCTGGAGAAAGAACAGCGTGGCAGGGCTGGCAGCTGCTGGTGCCTTGATCACAGCGAGCACCTGGACCGAGCGCCCTCACTCCTTCCAAAATCCCTCCAAAATCCCTCCCTGGACCCCCACAGAGATGGACACAAGGAGGCAGACAAAGGGAAGCAGTTTTTCTCCAAAGGAAGGAGTCAAGAGGTGTTGCTTATGCTGGGATTCCTCAGAGCAACACGTGTTGGGGCAGCTGCTGTGCCAAGAGAGGCACCGAGCTACGCGTGGCTTCTCCAAATGCTCCATTGGCTTCAAAGAAAGAAAAAGGCAGGGGACAGGGCAGAGACCCCAGTGGCAGTGGGGGAGTGTCTTGGGGGACCCCATCACTTCTTTTACTTGCTGTAACAGCCTATAAATGAACAATTTGGAGGTTTCATAACGCTCTTAATTAGGACAAACTTAAAAAGGACCACTTGGCATCCTCGGTGGTGGGAGCCATGTGCTACCTGCAGCAGGCCAAGTCCAAAATGAAACTGATTTTTCTCTTACCTACATTCTGCATTCAGGCAGCTGCTCCTAACAGGTGCTCGCTCTTTTACTAGCAGATGGTGACAAAAAATGGGTTTGTTGGCAGGTTCTGCCACAGAGCAGCCTTCTTATCACACATATTGATGTGTATACAAACACGCACATGTTATCAGGTGTTGGGTTTCAAAAGGAATTCTTCTTCTGAGAGAAGGTCACTCACGTGGGGGGTTTAGCCAGGATGATCTGTGCCTGTCTTTTTTGTTCCCTGGGTCTAAAGGCATCTGGGGACTTTGCTGCCACATCAAAACCCCACAAATATTTGGCCATTAGTTCAGATCTCCTGCTGTATCTGAAGGTGTTTTAGGAGGAATATATGGTGTTAGGTTGTGTCCCTTCATATTTTATCATAAATCCTTAATTGCCTAAATAGCAATTGACTTCAAAACAGACAGCTTTTAGGTGGGGAATACCCTGATGGTTTTCTCCTTGCTCTTGGTTGTGGTAATATAATAGAAATGCAGAAATCAGAGAATCGTAGGATGTGTTGGAAGGGATCTTAAAGATCATCTCATTTCAAGGATCCCCCTCTTTAAATAAAACAACCAATTAAAAAGGTGAAGTGGAATAGAGCAGTGCCTTTAAATAAAGAAATCCAAGTGCAGGGTTTTATCCTGGGAAATGCACCGGGGCTCTGCGTGCTGAAGTGTTTGAAGCTGCAGGGAAAGCACCCGGAGAGGATTTGTGCTGTATCCATCACCCAAAGAGAGGCAGCTGTCAAACAAATCCCTGTGGTTCTTGACTCTGCTTCCACCTCCCAGATTCTGCCTGGTGAGGGCTGTGAATTTGTCAAAATGGTGAGAAGCAATGCCAGGTTTGGGGAACTGGGGAACTTTTCCTCCTTCTATTCCTTGTGCAGGGAACCAGGTAGAGCCATCCTCGCCCTGCTTTGCTGCTCATTTCAAAGAAGCAGCCTGAGCCAAGAGAACCAGATGAGGGTGACATCTGGCCATGGAGCCTCTGCCAAGTCACTGCTGTTCTGTAGCTGGCAGGAAGATGATGTGCTGCAAATGCCAGGTTCTCTCTGAAATGTAAAGTGCATTCCCTGCATTTTCTTTGCTTCCTCTCCAGCCTCAATCAGCTCGGTATTTTGTTTTACTAATGGCCAAATTCAAATCTCCTTTCCAGACACACAGATCCATTCCAGTGGTGGTGGGTGATTTATACAACGAGTGGGATTTGACCCTGAAGTCCAAAAGGGTCTTGTATTTTCTAAGCCTCCTGACAAATTAATTTGTTGACTCTAAGTCTCATTCAGATCTCAGCCCCTGTGGGGTGTGTTTGTGCTGAGGGTCACTAATCATGTATCTCAGAATTGTTTGTACATAAACTCTTCCAGGAGGGAGCAGGCAGGTGGAAAATCTAAAACAGATCTGGAGGTTTCCTTCACTGATACTTTTCTGGAAGCCTAAGGTGCACCCCTTTAATAAAAAAAATCACTGCAGCTGACCAAGAAGCTTGAGAAAGAAATCTGGTGCTTATAAAAGGTAAGGGCAGTTAGAAGAAAGTTTTGGGGTTGGAATTGGATGTGTTTTTAAGATCCTTTCCAACCCAAACCATTCTG